>NW_004955418.1:3771865-3862391 GCF_000276665.1 Chinchilla lanigera
CAAAACTATCTTTCAAAATTGATGGAGAAATCAGATACTTCCATGACAAAGAATACCTGAGGAAATTCATGAATACCAAACCAGCACTCCAAAATATTCTGAAGGTCATTCTAGAAAGAGATAACAAGGATTACAACTCCACGAACCCCAACAGAAGGAATCCACCAGGCAAGACAAACAATTAAACAGAGGGGAAAAGGCAGGAGAGCCAACAACAGGAAAATAACATGACTAGATAAGTAAATATATCTCATTAACAACCACCATGTTAATGTCTCAGTTCACTAATCAAAAGAAACAGGCTGGTAGAAGGGATCAAGATGCAAGATACAAAAATATGCTGCATACAAGAAATACATTTAATTCAAAAAGGAATTCACAGACTAAAAGTCAAAGCATGGAAAACAATACTTCATGCTATAGGAACCCAGAAAAAAAGCTATTCTATTTTCAGACAAAGTGAATTTCAAGCCAAGACTGATTAAGAGAGACAAAGAAGGGCACTATCTCCTGGTAAAGGAAACAATCCAACAGGAAGAGATAACAATCATGAATATGCAACGAATACCAGTGCACCCAACTATATAAAGCAAATATTGTCAGACATGAAAAATCAAATAAGCACTATTACAATTGCATTGGGAGATTTCAATGCCCCACTGTCACAGACAGACAGTTCAACTAGATAAAAAAATTGACAACAAAATATTAGAAATGAACCAAACTTTTGAACAATGGACTTAGTAGATTTCTACAGTGTTATCCCCCACAACATCAGAATATACATTCTTTTCAGTTGCCCACGAGACTGTCTCCAAAATAGACCACATACCAGCCCATAGAACATGCTTAAGTAAATGCAAAGAAACTGAACTATCTCACGTATATTGTCAGACCATAGTGCAATGAAACTGGAAATCAATGGCCAAAGAAACCACAAGAATTGCATAAACTCATGGGAATTAAATAACACCCTCCTGAGCAGTGGGTCACAGATTAAGTTAAAGAAGAGATTATACAGTTTCTAAAATTAAATGATAATGACAATACAACATACCAGAACTCATGGGACACAAGGAAAGCAGTCCCATGAGGGAAATTTATAGCAGTAAATACCCATATCAGGAAAACAAAGCAAGTTCAAATAAACAACTTAATGTTAAACCTCAAACTTTTAGAAAAAGAAGAGTAGACCAAGCTTAAAGCTTATATGAGGAAGAAAATTATAAAGATCAGAGCAGAAATTAATGCAATGGACACTAAGAAATCAACAGAAAGAATCAGTGAATTGAAGAGGTACTGTCATTTCCTAAGTCAATCTTATTTAAAAAAGAAAAGGAAGACTCAAATCCATGCAATTAGGAATGAAAGTGTGCAATCACAATGGACCCTACAGAAATCCAGATCATCTACAGCTACTTTGAAAACTTGCATTCTAATAAGATGGAAAATGCAGAAGAAATGGACAAATTCCTAGATACATATAAACTACCAAAGCTAAATCAAGAAAATATAAAAATCCAAAATAAAACAGTATCAATCAATGAAATTGAAGATGTAATTAAAAAATTTACCAACAAAGAAAAGCCCAGGCACTGCTGAATTCTACAAGAAATTTACAGCAGACCTAATACTACTTCTTGAACTCTTTAATGAAATTGAAAGGAAAACAATACTCCCAAATTCATTCCTGGAAGCAAGCATTACTTTGATACCAAAACCAGAGAAGGACCCAACCAAAAAAGAGAACTATAGGCCAATTTCCCTAATGAACATAGATGCAAAATCCTCAATAAGATACTGGCAAACAGAATGTGGCAAATCATCAAGAAGATTGTAAATCATGACCAAGATGCATTCATCCCAGAGATGCAGGTGTGGTTCAACATCAATACATGTAATACACCATATTCACAGAGCCAGTGACAAAACCATATGATAATCTCAATAGATGCAGAAAAAAATCCAGCACCCATTCATCATAAAAACCCTACTGAAAGTTGGAATACATGGTCTTTACCTCAATCTAATAAAAGCCATCTATGACAAACCAACAGCCAACATCATACTAACAGGACAAAAACTGAAAGCTTTCACTCTAAAATCAGGAACAAGACAAGGATGTCCACTGTCACTACTCCTATTGGGTATAGTTCTGGAAACTCTAGCCAGAGCAATTAGACAAGAGAAAGAAATAAAAGGAATAATGATAGGAAAAGAAGTTAAAAACAGTTTTAAAGTTGATAGTTCCCTCATAAAAAGATATTAATGTACCTATGCATGCACATGTATATGTATGTACAAAGAAGATTGCATATGGCAGCTGATATCTATCAAGTGGTCAATGTCTATCATTGTCTTAGTTACTTTTCTTGTTGCTGAGACAAAATATCTGACATGCAAAGTTAAAGGAGGAAAGGTTTATTTAGCTCACAGTTTATAGAGGTTTCAGTTCATAATCGGCTGACTACAATGCAGGGTGGCACATGGCAGAGAGGCAACAGTTCATGGCAGCAGAAGACAGCAAAAGCAACAAGGAAGAATTGAAGACAGCAAAAGCAAGAGGGACAGCAAGACGAGTCTCTTTCTGTCCCTTATATTGTATCCAGTCTGCCAAGCTTAGGGCACCGCCAGTCCAATCAGTGGACTGATCCAGCAATCACCTGCCCTTAATCCCAGCATCCTTAAATCCCAGCAATGCACTACAAATCAATCACATTCTAGACTCAGCCACCGCCAAAAAAATCCTTTGAGGGGACACTAGACACAGACCACAACAATCACTTAACAAATTATACACTATAGCTGGATTCAAAGATAGTTCTTTATAAAAATGTGGCATTTTTTCCTAAATGAATTATCTGAGAACATTGATATAGGAAGTTGTGGTTTGGATACAGTATGACCCTCAAAGGCCTCAGGTACTCATAGATGGAGCTTCTGGGATGTGATTGAATCACTGGAGAAATATAGCTGATTTGCTGTTAGGAGGTGAAGCAGGAAGAGGCTGGTCCCTGGAGACCTGTGTTTCCCTTCGTGGTTCTTTGCTTCTCTCTCCACTTCCTAGCCACCATGATGTCAGCATCTTTCTTCCTACCATGCTCTTCAACTATGCTGCTTCCATGTTTAAGCCTGCTGAACAGAACATGGATAGAACTTCAACTGTGAGTTGAAATAAAGTACTCCTCCTCTCAACTGTGGCTATTGTTAAGGAGGGAAGTGACTAGGTCAGAAACAAAAGTTACAAAGAAAAAAGCCAGTCTGCAGAAGACAGTACACAGTTAGGAAATATCTAATATACGCCAGGCAATGCAATGACATACCTATCTACTTACATACATATCAGTTCAAGTAACACTCAACTTATCAGGTGATAGAAAATATATTACCCCTACTTGAGAACTGAGGATCCTGGCAATCTCCTCTTCTGCAGATGTCCTGAAATTTCAACAATCAAGTACAAACTACAAAGGAAGCCTATGTAATGTAAGTTAAGATCAAACTTTCAAACTCATCTGTAACATCAGTCATATACTCACATTCTAGTGTATAAGAATGTAAAAAAAGTGAATGGATGTTAACTACCCCAGAGAATGACTAGCCAGCCACAATGTTTTATTCTTCCACTGGGAAGAGGACAAAAGGCCAAACACATTCAGAAATTGTATAAAATTTTGAAGGTACTTATCTGGTCAGTGCTCACCAAATTACTCAAGAAAAATCGCTCCAGAAATTTATGGGCACCTTGATATTATAATCACTAAAATACAATACAGCAAAAATTTGATAGCTATTTCTGTACCGTGGAACTAGGTATTCTGCTTCAAAGGTAAGAACAAGAAAAGAGCCATAGGAAGAAAGAAAAGAAATAACAAGCATTGAAGACTTGCCTAAGGAGGAGGACATAAAATCAGAAATCTAGAAAGAACTCACGCTATTATAAAATATCCCTGTGGATTTATGCCAATCATAAGAATATTGTTAATCATTGATTGTATTTTCTTCTGTGGTGGGAAATACTTAAAATCAAGCAAATAATTTTAATCTTCACTAAAATACTGGGTAGATATTCTTAAACCCACTTTACAAATGAAAGATTAAGAGATGGCTTATAATTTCTAAATTCACACAGGCAGCCCATGGCAGAAATAACCCTGAATTTAATTTGGCTCTGCACTCCATGATCTTATCCAGTTACTGCATAATCATTTTTAAGAAAAATCAGAATACTTACAAATTCTGAATTTATACACCAACATTGGCTCTCAGATCAAATAGTAGGTATTTTATGAAACACTGATTTTACAGATACTTAAAAACAATCTTTTCCAAAAGTTGAGTCACACCACTAAAAATTTCACCAGTATTCCGGAATTCAAATGTCTGTCTCTAAAATGGCAGAGACACTGTAAATTATTGGCAGGCATAATACCATTAAATCCTAATCAGTTCTTTTTGAAAACAAGTCAAATTAGTAAGCTGAAGTGTGATCATTTAGATATTAGATATACCCTGAGGTATGCACTCCTAAGAAAGGAAGAGTACAACTCATGGGAATCATTCCTGAAATAGTGATTCTACGACCACCCCATCGTTCTTCAAGAGTGTTGATTCTATTTAATCCAGAAAATTCAGTCCCAGTTAAAGGTTCAGTCTAATTTGGACAGTTCTTTTTCTTTTCTCTATTTTTCTCTCTTCTTTTCTCTTTCTTCCTTTCTTTTTTCCTTTCTCTTTTTTTCTCTTTGTTTTTCTTTCTTTTCTTTTCTTTTCTTTCTTTCTTTCTTTTTCTTTCTTTCTTTCTTTCTTTCTTTCTTTCTTTCTTTCTTTTTCTTTCTTTCTTTCTTTCTTCTTTTCTTCTTTCTTTTGCTTTTCTTTCTCTCTCCCTCTCCTTCCTCTCTCTTTTTCCTCTCTCTCCCTCCCTTCTTCCCTCTCTTCCTCCCTTCCTTTCCCTCTTTCTTTCCTTTTTGAGACAAGGCTTCCCTATGTTGCCAGGTTGGCCAAAACTTGCAATCCTTCTGCCTCAGTTTCCTGAGCAGCGGGGAGCACAAACATGCACGGCCATGCCTTGTTGAAATGTTGACATTTCTTTAACTCTCTTTTTTTCCTTTTATGACCTTTTAAGTTTGGCATGTTGAAAAGTGTGATACATCTGTTAAAAGGATCCATCTTGTAAATCACTGGTCATTCCAACATTTATGTTTGTTAAATCCTTTCTTGCTCCAGAGCCTACCCTGAGGAAATAGCATAGTAAAATAGCTGTACTTCAATATCTTCTGAATAGCACATAAACTAGAGATAGCAAAGAATTTACGCATGAAAATGTAGCCGTTTCCTCCACCCTTGATGCGAGATTTACAAAGGTCCTAATGAAAATTCCACTAGTAATTGCAAGCCATTAATTCTGCTGTGCAAGATAATAAGGTATTTATGAGCTACAAAATGGCATTTCTTGAGACTCTTTCTCTGTTTCAAAATAAAAAGTTAAAATATAGGCTACCTTCAAGCAGAAGGAAAGGATAAGTGCCACGCCTATTGATTTGACAACTTCTTAACTACAAGAGCCTCTAGTACTGAATGGGAAAAGAAATCAAACATAACAACCAGAAAAATTTTTAAAAAGCACTTCAAGCCATTTTTCTGTTTACTCTTACTATCAAAGCTCTATCCTCATCCTTGACACAATTAGACAAATGGATATTGCTACAGAAAATGTTCAGGATCTTCTTTTTTTCAGTACAGTATAATGTTGGTTTAACTATCATTTTCTATTTTCTGGCACTTTAATACATTTACAATAAAGTTTCTTGTGCTTACAATAACATTAAGAGGCTGTGAGATCTTAAAATGTTTTCTCAATGACCTAAAATTTTGAATTATGTTGAGCAGGATCTCAGTGTTGAATTATATTTTTCTCCAAACTTTTCATTAGAAGAATGCTCATATATACTGAAATGTTGAAACACTATCATGGACACTGTTATAATGCTCTACAACCAGTAAGTGCTGATATTTACCATATATGCTTTCTTTCTCTTCCCCATACATGTGCACACATACAGATGAACAATTTTTCATTATTTAATCATTTGAAAGGAAACTGCAAACATTTCAACCTTAATATGTATTTTAAGGTACTTTTTTACTCTAATTCTCTGAAATGTAGTTATCTATATATAAACTACATAGTGTTATATCCACATATAGACTATGTTAACACAAAATATTTTTCTTGTCATAATCAATATCCCATAATGATATTTTGTTAGGTAAAATATCCACTTGTCTAAATATAACAATTTATTTCACACTTATTATCAGTACCTTCACCCTGTTCCTTACTACCCATGGCACACAGATTTCTCCATAAGAACCAGTGCTTTAGTCTTTCTTAAAGTTATTACTACAGGTAAATCAGATTATTTGTCTATTCCACAGGCATTTGAATGCCTAAGGAATTCTCAATGATGATCAAAGGTTTTCTTTATGGAAAAATAAGTCTTTCATTGCAAGTGTAAATTAATTCCTTCCTCAACATTAAGCTAACAAAAAGAAACTTAACATTGTCACAAATGGAAATTTGGGCAAACTCCCATAAAAAAAGTTTTAAACAGATCCTGAAAAAGACAATTAATGCTATCAAAGAGGTAACTGCAAAAGGAATAAGAAATCTTTCTCGGACTTAAAGGTGTTTATATACCAATAAGCAGCTATAAGTGGGTGAGTTTCTTTGTGTTTATTAGATTTCTTGGATATACAATATTATGGGTAGAATTGTGTCTACTCAAGAAGATATAGCACCCTAATTCCCAGTACCTCAGAGTGTAACTTCATTTCAAAACTGCATTATGATGGACATAACTGGTTAAGCTGGTATTAGGTCATGCTGGAGTACTGTGGGGCCCCAATCCAGTAGTATTGGTATTCTTTTAAGAAAGTGTGAAATTTGAGCACAGACATCCACAAAGGGAAGATGATATAAGACACAAAGAGGGAAAATGGCCATATGACAACAGAGGTAGAGGTTACAGTGATGATCTACAAGTCAAGTGACACCAAGAATTGTTGACTCACAAGAAGCAAGGTGAGAGGCATGGGACATGGAGCAGCCTTTCCCGAGGGGCCCTCAGAAGGAACCATCCCTGCCATCGCTTTGCTTCAAGCCTCTAGCTTCCAGATGTGAAAGAGTAAATTGATATTATTTTAAACCATCAGTTTATAGTAGTTTACTATGTTACCCTAGGAAATAAACACAGATACATATATTTGCATATATATACACAGGCATATATACATTTGTACATACAAACACAAAGGAACCTAGGCTAAGTTTAAGATTCAGGCTTTTAAGGGTTAGGTTTAGTCATAAAATGAGGACCTGAAGAACTATATAATGAAGCAGTATAGTAGTCTCAAAGCTTGTTATGTTTTAGACCTAAAATGTTCCCTGAAAAGCTCATATATTCAGAGGATGAGCTTTTTGAAGGTGACTAGATTAGGAGAGCTCTAATTTCATTAATGAGGTGTTATGGTTGATACAACGTGTCAACTTCAGGAGTCTAAAAGCTTAACTAAGTAACTTTGCAGTTCTACATCCTGGGGTGAAAAGGACATGCCCTTGCTGCTCTAGGATGTTGTTCATTGTGTCAACTTGAGAAGTTTAAAAGTTCAACTAAGTGATTCAGCAGGGGGCCAGGGTCCTTACTTTGTAAACATCTTCAGCTTGTAAAAGAGGAGGGCACAGAGATGGTGTGGGCATGGGTGGATAGTTTATACACAATATAAGAAGGGAAAAGAGACTTGCTCCCCCCACCTTTTTGCTCTTGCTGCTTTTGCTGTCTTGTGCCACGTTGAAGTGTTGCCCCTGTGCCCTGCCGCCCTGCCATGGAGCCAGATGATTATAGACTAAAATTTCCACTAACTATAAGCTAAATAAACCTTTCCTTCCTTAATGTTGGGCATTGGATATTTTGTCTCAGCAATGAGAGAAAACTAACCAAGACAGAATTTGGTACCAGGAGTGAGGTGATTGCTGTGACTATACCTGACCATGTAGTTCAAGAGCCTTTGGAAATGGCTTGTGGGAAGTGTTTGGAAAGGTTACACTAGCTAGAATGCCTTTGGGTGTTTTGTACAGAAGATTCTGGTCAGAGCTCAGAAGAACAGAAGGCTGATAGAAATCCTGCCAGTAAAGATAGAGTTTGGGAAGGTTCTGCTGGAAAGAAGGACTGCATTGGGTGCTCCAGATGATGTGTGTTATGGCTTAGCAGAAAGTTTGTCTGCACTTTGCTGTTGTCCTGGTGGACTTTGCCTGGTGGACTGATTAATCTGGCAAAAGAAATTTCAAGATAGTCAAATGTTGGGGCAGTGGCATGGCTATTGTTGGGGGCTTTTAGCCAGATTTATGTTGAGACTCAAGAGCAAAGAGCCCAGCAGGATGATTTAAAACATTGGGAGTATGGTAAAACAAAGCAAAACAAAAAACCAACCAAACAAAAAAACCCAAACAACCACCACAACAAAAAACCTCCAGTAAACTTGTGGACTGCAAAGATAGAGCTTAAGAGATCTTGATTGTTGAGGAAAACCAAAAATATAAAAAAGATGGCCTGAAAGCATCACTAGGAGCAGCGAGGCTCCACCCTTTGCAGCCTCAAATCTGCAAAAATGATTTTGCTTTGAGGAAAAAGCCGCAGAGTGCCATGTTCCAGAATGGTGGTGGCACAGAAAATTTGTTCCTCAGTATCAGGTGTACAGTGCCCAGCAATCCAGGCACTCCACCCCTATAGCCAAGAGAGAAAAAAGCTTGGCTACTACTCCAACTAGCAGCAGACTTGGCATGATCAATGCAGCACTGGTTTTAGATGCATGCAGAATCTAAGAGTTCTGAGGTTAAGAAGGCTTCCACCTAGATTTCAAAAGGCCTGGAAGGCCAAGCAGTGTGCCTCTGAGAGTACAGTATGTAAAGCTGTGAGTGTAAAGTGAAAGGTGCATTGGAGACAGCAAAGGTTTAAGAAAGCCAAAAAATATAGATTGCCTAAAAAAAGCTGCAAGGAGGGAGCAAAGCAGGCTCAAAGAAAAAAAAAAATCCATGAGAGTTACAGCCACCAAAAGTACCATAGGGGTGGAGTCATGCAGGCCCTTTGGAGCTCCCAATGTGCCACAGATTGCTTCAGATGCTGGACATAAAACTGCAGGACTTAAATGTTTGCCCTGCTAGATTTTGGAGTTGCTTTGGTCCCATTCCTTTGTATTCCCCTGTTTGTAACTTTTGGAATAAAAATTCTTATTTTGTGCTATTAAATGTTAAAAATGTTTAACTTTTCATTTGTACAGGGGCTTGCAACTAAGAGTTTGCCTTATATCTCAGAGGAGACATGGTACTTGGACTTTTCAGCAATGCTGAAACTGTTAGGACTTTGACAACCCTTGCAGATGGACTAAATGCCTAAAGGGATGTGCATGAGTCTTTGGGTGGGTAAAATGTTATGGTTTTAATGTAATATAATGTTGTTTCTTTAGAATTGTTAAACCTCTGTTACAACTTTCAAGTTGTAAAATGGTGAGAATAATGTCTTTGTATCTGGGAACTGGTTTAAAAAAATGTGTCTGGTTGCCAAATTGACAAGAGGTGGATTGTTATGGTTGATACACTGTGTCAACTTGAGAAGTCTAAAAGCTTAACAAGTAACTCAGCACTTCCACATCCTGGGGTGAAGAGGACATGCCCTTGCTGCTCTAGGATGTTGTTCACTGTGTCAACTTGAGAAGTTCAAAAGTTCAACTGATTCAGTGGAAGGGGAGCAGGGTCCTTCCTTTGTCAACATCTTCAGCTTGTGAAAGAGGAGGGCACAGAGATGGTGTGGGCATGGGTGGATAGTTGATATACAATATAAGGAGGGAAAAGAGGCTTGATCCCCCCACTTTTTTGCTCTTGCTGCTTTTGCTGTCTTGTTCTGCATTGAAGTGGTGCCCTGCCACCCAGCCTTGGAGCCAGCTGATTATAGATGAAAACCTCCACACAATGTAAGCTAAATAAACCTTTCCTTCCTTAACTTTGGGTATTGGGTATTTTGTCTCAGCAACAACAAAAATGTAACCAAGACATGAGGTCATAATTTGATGGCATTATCAGGGGATGATGGAAACAGGTCAGGCTTGGTTGTAGGAGAGCGTCATGCAGGCATGACACTGAGGACTCTATCTGTTCCACAACCCCTTCTTCTGTGGCTTTTTCCCACTTTCTGGTATCAAGTAAGCAGCTTTATTCTGGCATTACCTTCTGCTCTGCTTCTGCCCCATCATTCACCTAAAAGCAATGGGGCTAGCTTATCATGGACTGAAGCCTCTAAAAGCATGAACCAAAATAAACCTTTCCTCCTGTAAGTTGGTTTTTTTTTTTTCATTATTTAGTCACAGCAGCAAAAAACCAAAAACTGACCAAAATATGGTTGTTAATTGAAATGCATAAAATTCCCACTTTTTTGGGTAAAAAATAATTTAACAGAGGCAATTTTATGTGGTTTGACTTGATAGGCTCTAAATAATTCAAATGAAATTCCCCTTTATCTTCAGGAGCAAACCCTTTGATGAATTTCTAAGAAAATATTTCTCCTGCATCACCCTACCTCTATAAATAGATTCTCAGCATCCCTCGTACCATCTACATAAGGAAGTTCCAGTCTCCATGAAATTAAACCCTAGAGGCGAATGCTTTTTGAGGTTTTGCCTGCTATTTCTCTTATTTACACATTTCTGTGCATGGTTTAATACTTGAAGACAACACTGGGAATTCCGTCTCATTCATATTCCAAGTTGCGGTTCCTCCAGGGGATCCTCTCATTCCATTTGGCACAGCAGTAACTGTGTTTGACAACATCTGCCTCGCGGCTCCATGTGACACTTGGTTCCCATCCACATTTTCCTCCTGCAGGTCTTCTGAAGATGTTTTCCAGGAGAGGTGGAGAAGGGAAGAGAGTGGGGTGAACCAAAGCTGTCGTTTTCCAAAGACTTTGGTCAAGAACCCCAGCAAGGGCTGGGGATATAGCTCAGTGGCACAGTGCCTGCCTGGAAAGCAGGAGGTCCTGAGTTCGATTCCCGGTACCAAAAAAAAAAAAAAAAAAAAAAAAATAGAACCCCACCAAATATCTTCATCTACTTCTTAGTCTGAACATTTTTGATGTAAATTAATACTCTCTAAACAATCGTTTCAACTTCAGGGCTTTTGAGCATTCACAAGTAATTTCTGAATGTTTGTTCCCTAGACTATTGTGTACCTAGTCCCTTTCAATGTTTCTGCTATAAAAAAGAAAAAAAAATCATATAAATTATATCAATGATTCTTTTTCTTTTTGAGATAAGGTCTCATTATGTAGTGCAGACTGGCCTTGAACTCACTTATGTAGCCCAGGCTGGCTTTGAACTCACAGCAATCCTCCTGCCTCACCCTCCAGAGTGCTAGGTTACTACACCAGGCTTGACAATGTTTTTAACCAACAAGAAAATATATCACCAATTTCAATAATATCTTGAGTGAGACTACTACTTAAGCATGTCAGTTTATTTTCATGAAAAGTAAATATTTATAGGAAATTATATTCAATAAATTTTAATAATCTTTATAGAAACCATTTGTATAGTCTGTTTCATGTTTAATGTGTGAAGATAAAATTGAAGGATTTCTGAAAAAAATGAAATTTACTTAAAGGAAAATGCTAATTCTTATCAATGAAAATACTGTATTAATCTACATTTTGGACTAAATTAAACAACTGCCTACACCAAGCAGAAAATTCAGAATATAGAGCTTATTACTAGCAATTGCCACTTAAATTATTACCTCTTTCAATTAAGCTGTCTTTGCTATTTTTCCATGGCTTTAAATTCCAACAGATTGTTTCAAAATGTCATTCTATTTCTACTTGGCTGAGACTCCTGTACCATTATGGTCTTCATTATATGAAGCTTTAAAATTTCTCTGTGCTATACAATATATAACCAGCTGGTGATATAACACTTCCATTAGGGAAACAATTCCCTTGGCCTAACAAAGGAAGGGTATCATTTGACTTCCTAATGTATCCTATTTCTCTTTCCAACATACTTTACCACTAGGTTTTCAGAAATATATATAATTTGTTCATATAAATTTGAAAAAGGATGAATGTGGTATGAAAAGGTACCTTGTCTTTTTGTGGTTTTATGAGCAAAAACTATGTAAGGACAGAAAGTGCTAGTAAGGCATTAAAATGACAAAATACTCTCTGGGAACAGACAGTGGTGCACAGGTGCTGGTGTTTACATTGTGAATTCATACTTGCTGTGTCTCTTACTCACTGGAGATGGATCTAATGCTTTGTCTCTTCCAACTCACCTATAAGTTCAGGGCAAAAGAAGCAACCCCCAAACAAAATGCCTCCTGTCCAAATACAAACTTCTAGATGAGGAGTTCTGTCCCAGAAATAATAGCACTGTCTAGTTGTACTTTACTGAAGTCAACCCAAACACTGAAAAATAGACACACTCACAAATATAGATATTTGTGTTCTTTTCAGTTTCTTTTAAATTGGAGGGTTGTCTAGCATATTAAAATATGATTATAATATATATATACATGTGTATATATCTGTATGTATAGTGATATATGTATCACAAGAACATGGCTGACACACAAAGCAAGTTTATCTGCCAGCTCTAATGTTTTTCCTTTCCATACTTCTCCCCACAAACCGCATCCAATTTAAGATCCCAAGGGCTTTCAAAGCCACATGGTCTCCAACAGACAATGACCTACTTGGGCTGCACTCTCACAGCCAGGATTCAAACAAGCCAGCCGCACATCTCAGCTCTCTGGCTCCGCTGTCATTTGAGCCCAGTCCTCAGAGATGCTATTATATAATGAAATAAACTTACTGTTTTCTTTAACACTTTGAGAGCATAAGGCTTCTGGGTCCCCTTCTGTTTGCATCTGTACACAATGGATGTAGCACCCCTTGAGGGGGAAAAAGACAAAAAGAAAATGTTATGCTTTGGACATGAATCAACGGGAAACGCTTGACAATAAGTGTCTCCAGCGGGTACTCTCCAAACTGGCAAGTGTTTAGAAATTCTATCCCAGGGCTGGCCCTAGATGTCAAGTATACTTTTTTCTTTCTCACAATTTAATAGAGTCTGCTCAGAAAATTGTAGGTTTCATCGCCTGCTCTTTTCCTCCAGCTCCATTCCTGATTAGGTAATATGCGGTACCTCGAGTTGCTGCATTCAGTAAGCTCTCAAGCAAATTAGGTGCTCGGGCAAATGTAATTTTTTGGAGGACACCTGTCCAAATTCAGAACCCCTGAGCTTCCCACTGGGGTAGGTCTGGAGTGAAATAAGCCATGTGGCATCAGAGAGGGCTTAAGTTCAGCACTTTTATAGGGATCAGAATAATCTGCACTTCTTGGACCTAGGGACCTCCTTCTCCCATCCCTTTATCTTTTTTAACTTGTAAAGGAGAATGCACAAAGGCACTAAATATCTTCCTAGGCACATGAGGTTACTACGAAGGGAGCTTTAAAAAGCAGAATAGTGTTGTCCAAATGCTCCCACTTGACACATGAAGCAAAAGAAAAAGAAAGAGACAGAGAATTACAGACCAACTTGGTTTAAGATTCAACTTGAGCAAGAGAACTCTTAGGTTCAATCTTCAGTATTGTGAAAAAAGAAAAAAGATAATAATACGTATCATAATATTGAGAGAACACTCTACAGAATAGCAGAATACACAATTTCCTTAAAGTTTCTGGACTCACATACAGTACTTAATATACACACTTATTATAAAACTGCAGACAAGACAGTGGTATTGTCTCTAGACATGGAGACAAAAGAAAGAAAAAATGATCCAGTAATAGCCCGATATATATATGTATACATAGGATGAACTGGTTCTGTTCAAAGGTAAAAAGGCAATTCAGTAGAGAAAAAGGAAGTCTTTCAAATATAAATAGTGCTAAAATAATTACATACCATATGTTTTAAAAAAACAGTGGAATGCAAGACAATATATGTAAAACATACATCTGATACGGGAATTCATATCCAAAAAATAAAGAATTCAAATGATTTAACAGCAAGAAAACAATCCAGGTAAAACCTGATCAAAAGAATAGACAGTTCTCAAAAGAAGTCATAAAAATGCACAACAGCTGTGAAATGGTGCTCTCCGCTTACTAATCATAGGGAAAAGGTAAATCAGAACCACAATAAGATATCCCTTTCCAGCTCTTAAGATGGAGATCATTAAAAGGAGGAAAGATACCAAGTGCTACTGAGGAAATGGAGACACTGTGGGAGGAATGGAAATTAGTACAGCCTTTATGGAAAAGAAGATAGAGGTCCCTTAAAGAATTAAAAGTAGGGCCATCTATGGTCCAGGAATCCTATTGCTAGGCATATATCCAAAGAAAATGAAATCAGCATGTCAAAGAGATATCTGCACTCTCATATTCATTGCAGCATTGTTTACAATAATCAAAACTATAGACTCAATTTGAGTCCATTAATAGATGGTTGCATAAAGAAAATGTGAAATATACGCACAATGGAATACTATCGAGCCCGTAAAAATAAGAACATCTTGTCATTTTAACCACATGGATGAACCTGGAAGACATTACATTTAATGAAATAAGCCAGGCACAAAAAGACAAGTGGTGTATGACCTCCCTTATACAGTATATAGAAACCTAGGAAAGGTGAACTGATAGAAACAGAACAGAATGATGGTTAACAGAGGCTGGGGACAGAGGAATTGGGAACATGTTGCCCACACGGTAAAACAACAACATATCTTATATGTGAAAATTGCTAAAAGAGTAGATTTTAAGTGTTCACTCCGAAGAAAACCTAAGGATGTGATAAAGTACATATGCTAATGAGCTTGATTTAATCATACCACAATGTATACACACTTCAGCACGTTACACACATAAGAATATATGATTTTTTTGTTTTCAATTATAAATTAAAGGTTAGAAAAGATACTTTCACCAAAGGTAGATGAAATAAGAACACGGACAGATTTTCAACACCATTAGCCATTAGGGAAATGCAAATTACACAAGGAGATAACAACCACGCACCTATTGGGATGCTGTGAAGAAAAAGGCGAGCAAGGGTGGAGAGCAACCAACTGACACAGCTAGGAATGCGAAGGGGCACAGCCAGGTGAGGAGATTTTGATAGTTTCTGATAAAGCTAAACACATCATACGACCCACCTGTCTCACTCACAGGTATTCATGTACTCAAATGACATAAAAACTGAGTTCACTCACAAACATGAACACAAGTCTTCATAGCTATTTTATTAGTATTCACCAAAATCTATAAACACCTTCAATATGCCCCAAATGGAGAACTGATTCACAATCTATTAATGCACCCATACCACAGAATTCTCCCTAGAAATAAAAAAGGAATGAACTGCAGCGCACACAGCTTGGATGAATCCCTTTAATATCCTAATAGAAGACAGGCTCAAAGAGAATATATTATATAACTGCTGTTAAATAATATTCTTCCATAGACATAGAAAATATGCCAGCTGTTTCAAGGGTTTACATGTTGTAGAACTATTACTGACTACAAACAAGTATTGAATAATTTTTTTTAACATGATAGGAGTATTCTATATATTGACTATGGTGTGTCTGCACAAGTGCATAAATCTTCAAAACAGGTAGAACTATACAATAAGTGTTATTTTCTGTAATATCATAGGTACATTAATAAAAATAAAAATATCTTCCTAAGAAAATCACATTGCTCAAAGATAAGGTTAAAAACCAAACAACCAAATGTAGCTTATCTATTCATCCCATTCTAATTTCCTCTAATGGTAGCTGATAAAATTTTTTTTGGCGGGGGGCGTTTTCCGGTACCGGGAATCGAACTCACAACCTTGTGCTTGCCAGGCAGGCACTGTGACACTGAGCTAAATCCCCAGCCCCTCTGATAAATTTTTTTAAAAAGAAAAAAATACATGATGAAATAAAATTAAAGGTTTAATTTTTCATTTTTATGAAAAATTTGAAGCTACCAAGTGAAATATTAATATTACTCAATAATTTATGCAAAATGTATCAAATAGCATTTATTCCTTCATTTTTCATCACCTTAAATTAATTGGCCAATAACTATGATATGTGAATAATTGCTTTAGCAAAAACTTTTTTAAAAATTTCATAAAATCTCAAGACACATGCATACTAGAAATAACTTTTTAAAAGCTGGATAAATGAGGTCAAAAGAAAAGAATAGCCTAAATAGCTTTATGTGAAACAACATTTCAGACTTACTCAAAAATGAAGCCTACATTCTTTGTTGAAGATAAATGATTGGTTCAGGTATGTAAGTATAAAAAAAATCCTTTTTCCAATTATGTTTACAGAAAATAATTATTTTGGCATAAAAGACATCAACAGTTAAATTTTAATAAAGAAAGAACATGTTGAATAGTGTTATATATTTGTTTCAAGATGGACTATATAAACACAGAATCACCACAAAATTTCCTGAGATATAAAGGAAGCAAAGAAACTACAGATTAGAAGATATTATGTTTAAGGGATTCCTCAGCTACAAAAATGCCATATATTTCCATTCATTTATAACATATCCTCTAAAGAATGACCAAGGAATATAGAAATTATTACACTGAGTTTTTTTCTGCTGTGATTTTCATGAGCATGTAATTCAGTACTCTTTTGGAGCCTGACACTTGCCTGCTCTCACACTGATTTTCTTCAACAGAAATCTGGGGAAAATCATTTTGGAGCTCTAGTCTTCTCTAAGACAACTGGCTTATTAAAAATACACATTAAAGCCAAAAAGTTAAAAACTCAGGTCACTATGTTTTTCATTAAACAAAAAGTAAAGAAAGTAGCCCAATCTATACTGTGTTTTTAAAGATGACAGTATGACAACTAAAACACTATATATAAACCATACACATAGATATACACAAATACAGAATATTGCTCTGTTAATACCAGTAATAAACACTTGATATTAGTACCTAGCATGATGGGTTAAACTTCAGAATGTGGGGAAAAGCTCTAAATATAATAGTGATTTTCCTAGAGCCATTTCAAGTATGAAGACCTCTGGTATCACATTTAGGACCACTTAATATAGAAAGAGGTTCTGTATTCCACAGCCTGTCTTTATCTGCTCATCATGCCCGATACACAAGGAACAAAGGCAAAAAACTTCCTCATCTCTATTTTGGCACAAGTCTCACCAAAAAACCCACCTATTTGCTCATCTTCTCTCCCTCCTTTCTCATTTTATATTTTCTCCAAAAGAAATCCAGGTATTGTGAAATAACTGTCCACCACTAGCTGAGAGATAGACGCCCAAATCCACTGAAAGGGCCAAGCAGAGAGCACATCTAACTCAAAATGAAATCAGGAAGTCAGAAGTCTGGATTTACATCAAGGCTCCAGGGAATTAAAATGAGATTGTGTAATGCTGAGACAACTGAATGGCAGTTATAAATGAGAAACGGATTTTCTCTGGGAGGATCTATTGGAACATTTGTGACTGTCTGGCTCAGGACACAGAGCTTGGTTTCTGTCACCACTTACAATTTGCTCCTTGTAAATGCAAGAACTTCAGACACAGAAGTTCCTACAACATTAACTTCTCTGCGTTTTGGCTTCAGCAGTGTCTCTGGAATAGTATGCTTCATAGCTATGAAAACTCTTTGTTAAGGTTATTAGGTCTCACAAGTTGCTAGAATTTCACTTTATTTTTAAAGGGATGGGTCTTAAAATGCAGCCCAAGAATCTTGCTATTTTTTAATGTTGAAGATGTTGGATTAAAGAATATAATTATGTCAAAATATCAATATATTTGGGGGAGAATGATGAGCTTTGTATTAACTGACATTATAAAGTTATTATATAATATTTTTCAATGCTTTAATTCATGTTTTTCTTTTTATTTTATGGAAAAAACAATAGTTAATACACTGCATATTATTACCTTTAAAGTAGTTACTCAGAGTACAAGATATGAGCATAAAAAGTCTCCAATCAATATTAAGATAAGCCTTCCTTTTCTATGAAATAAGAGACACTAGTAGTAGAGCTTGCATTTTTTCTCCCTTTCCCCTTCCTTCTTTTCCTTTTGTTCTTCCTTTTTCCTTTTAAACAATTTCTTCCCATTTCACAATGTCTACTGCACATTTTAGACCTCATTTCCTCTTTCGGTTTCTCGCACCAGGGAGACAATATGATATTTACACATGTGAGTCTGATTTATTTCACTTATGAGTATGGTCTTAAATTGCATCCACTTACCCATAAAAGTTTCAAGTTTATCCATCTTTATGGCTGAGTAGTACTCCTTTGTATAAAAATATCACATCTTTTTTATCCATTCCCTGGTTGATGGGCATTTGGGTTGTTTCCAGGATTTAGCTATTACAAATTGTGCTGCTATAAACATGGGTGCACATATATCGCTGTGGCACGATGTTTTTAATTCTTCTGGGAAGATACCCACAAGGGGTATAGCTGGGTCAAATGGGACCTCTAATCCTAGCTTTTTGAGAAATCTCTATACTGATTTCCACAGTGGACATACCAGTCTGCATTCCCACCAATAGTGGAGAAGGGTTTCTTTTTCCCCACAGCCCCGCCAGCATTTATTATTGGAAAGGTCTAAAGGCAAAACTATTTCTCCTACATAACTGACTTGTTATTAACAAGCCTATTCTTGTCCACTGTCACCACTCCTATTAAATATAGTTCCGGAAATATTGGCTAGAGGGATTAGATAAGAGAGAGAAATAAAAGGAATAAGGATAGGAAAGGAAGAAGTGATATTATCATTATTTGCAGATGACATGATACTCTACATAGAAGACCAAAAAACTCCACCAAAAGGCTCATGGATTTAATAATTAAATTCAGTAGCATAGCTGGATACAAAGTTAACACTCAAAAATCAATAGCATTCCTGTACACAAGAAACAAACAGACTGAGAGAGAAATTAGGGAAACCACACCTTTCACAATAGCATCTAAAAAGATGAAATACTTAGGAATCAATGTAACAAAAGAAGTAAAAGATCTATACAGTGAAAATTATAGTACTCTGAAAAAAAAGAGAACAAAGAGGATATCAGAAAATGGAAAGATATTCCTTGCTCATGGATAGGAAGAACCAACAGTGTGAAAATGGCCATACTCCCAAAATTGTTGTAGAGATTCAATGTAATCCTAATTAAAATACCATTAGTATACCTCACAAATCTAAAGAAAACATTCCTAAAGTTCATCTGGAACCAGAAGAGGTCTAGAATAGCAAAAGCAATCTTGGGAAACAAAAGAAAGGCAGGAGGCATCACAATTCCTGACCTAAAATTATATTACAAAGCTACTGTGATAAAATCAACATGGTACTGGCACAAAAACCGACCTGAAGATCAATGGAACAGATTAGAAGATAACAGATACAACTACAAACACACTCAGTCACCTTATCTTTGACAAAGGGGCCAAACATGTTCAGTGGAAGGAAGATAGCCTCTTCAAAAAATGGTGCTGGAAAAACTTGCTTTCCACATGCTGAAGACTAAAATTAGACCCAAGTCTTTCACTATGCACTAAGTTAAAGTCAAAATGGATCAAAGATCTAAATATTAAAATAGAAACACTAAATTTATTGCAAGAGAAAGTAGGTAAAAATCTTGATGACATTGGGGCAGGCAGAGAGTTCATGAACAAAAACCAAAATGCACAGGAAATACTTCAAAGAATAAAAACCTGGTATCACTGCTGGTATCACTAACTGTTTTTGGAGCCATGGTTATGATATGTTATGCAAATAAAGTGCAAAAACAATAGAGCTCAGTGATCAATGTTTTAACGCACTAGCCTTAAACACAAGCACTATGTGTTATCTGGGCACGAGATGCTCTTAGATGGAGCCATCCCTTTGTGTCTTCCACAACATGGGACAAGTGACTCACTCTTGGCCCATACAGGTTCTTTTCAAGTTGTATTTTCAGCTGACTATCGGCTATGGAGCAAAGTTACACACACTGAGCAGAGGAGCTGTGGGAAGTCTGAGCTTAGAATACTTTGATAACTGAGGTATCCCTGTTATGGATACCTGCTGAGCAAAAGAACTGTGAAACAAAAGGAAGGAAGGGAAAAGAGGAAAAAAGGATAAAAAAGACAAAATAAACAAAACTTTGTAAATAGGAAAGGGAGGAAGGGTTAAATGGAGAGAGAATATTGGGAAAAAAGAGGACTCAGAACATATCATTTACAGGTACAAATTCTCTATGATGAATATGATCATTACGTATATCTAAAATGTACCCACAAACTTAATTTAAAAGAAAACAAACTACAAAACACAATGTTTCTGGCAACACCAAGTAAAACATACATCAGGATGTGGTCAGTTGTTTCATTAGTTTATAGCCCATGAATTCTGTTACTGTACAAGCCTCCTTTCCTTTGAAAGTCAATAGTACGGACCGGGGATGTAGCTCAGTGGCACAAGCACTTGCCTGGCAAGCGCCATGTCCTGAATTAGATTTCTGGTACCCAAAAAAAAAAAAGTCAATAGTAAAGCTCATACATCAGGTGCTAGATGAAGTATCTTCAGCTGTAATGACACAATCGTGTATTTCTAACAACTGTAGTACAGGTAGTACAACATCTTTGGGGCTTTTTTTTTTTTAACCATCTTTCTCATTTGGAAAATCTCATGACATAAATTTATATAAAGATGTCCTTTCCTTGCTGAAAACTTTTGTTAGTTTTTAAACTTAATTTTTATTTGTATATGCTTCTACTACAAAGTGATTACATTCATTGGGAGAAGCTGGTACATGTACATAACACTTTTTTTTTTTTTTGGTCTTTTTGAGACAGGGTCTTGCTATGCAGTTCAAGCTGGCCTTGAGCTCACTTTGTAGCCCAGGCCATTCTCCAACTTGCAATGATCCTCCTGCCTCAGCCTCCCAGGTGCTGGGACTACAGGCATGTGCCACCACACCTGGCTGACATAATGCATCTTCATTCTTTTTTTCACTTCCTTCTCCTTTCCTTCTCCCTCCATCTTTTGGTCCTCTTCTTCTTTTTTTGCAAAAGATCTTGTTTCTTGTTTCTTGTTCTTTTATTTTGTTCTTTATTTATACTTTGGGTTTCTCATATAAGAGAAAGCATGTGATATTTAATCTTGTGTGTCTGATTTATTTATTATTATGATCTCAAGATGCATCCATCTTCCCACAAATGACTCAAATGTATCCTTATTTTGCAGAGTAGCACTCCACTGCGTGTAAATACCTTAGTTTTTTAGAGGGAATTCCTTGAAAAACCTCAAATTTGAAAGATTACAGGTTTCTTCTGTCTTTCATAGTTTTTGTAAAAATTAAGGTAAAATTAATATACCACAAAATATTGAGGTTTCCAGTGTTCAATTCAATGAGTTTCGGTGTACTCACCCCCCAGTGAGCTGCGACTCCAATCACTCCAGTAAGATTGAGAGCACTTCCATTTCCATGGGATGGTTCCTACTGTCTCTGTCAGTCAGTCATCACTGCTATTACAAATCTGTCCATTCTGACTTCTGCAATTAAGGTTTAGATTTGACTGCTTTTTAGATTTCTGTGAATTGAAGCATATCCATCCATGGGCTAGGCTTCTTTGGTCAACACAATGTTGAAATTCATCAATGTTGTTTGTTGCATGGATCATGAGTTTATCTCTTATTGCTCAGTAGTGCACCTGTGTACCAGTAAGGGTTCTCCAGAGAAACAAATCCCATAGGATGTGCAGGAACCTGCATACACACATTTATTAATCTATTAATCACATGATTAAGGTGGATGAGAGGTCTAGACTCAGAAGAATTCATGGCATAAATTCCAGTCTGAATCCAAAGACTTGAGAAGCAGGAGAAGTAATGGAGTAAATTCCAGTTCGAGTCTAAAGCATGAGAAGACCAATGCCTCAGAATAAAGACAGGGAGAGGAAAAAATTCTTCCTCATTCAGCTTTTTATTCTATTGAGGCTGACAGTGGACTAGAAGCAGCTCACTCAAATTGGGGAGGGCCATCTATCTTAATTAATTTTCTGATTTACTTATGTTAAAGCCATGCAGAAGCACTGTCATAGAGACACTTAAAAATAATTTTTATCCTAATATCTGCAGCCCCTCATGGTCTAGTCAAGTTGACATATCTTAATAAAGAAAATCACATAAAAATTAAACATTATCATGTCTTTATCCAGCCTCCTACTGATAAATACAGTTATTCCCAGTTTGGTGCAATTACTGATACAGTGGCTGTAGACCTTTATGCAAAAGCATTTTTAAGAGCAGAGCAGTTATTCCTCTTATTAAATGCCCAAGAACGGACTGGTGGGACAGCATAGGATACTCACGCTAAACTTCTGGAGACACTGCCAAGTAGTTTTTCAATGTGGTTGTACCATTTTTATGCTCACCAGCAAGGTATAAAAGTTCTAGTTTCTCCCAATATTTGAGGATGTCAATAATTTTAATTTTTGCTACTTTAGTGATCATAAAATGATGCCAAATTGTTTTCTAAATTAACATTTCCATGAAGATGACGTTGAGCACATTTCTATAGACTTATTCATAATCAAATTTTCTTCTGTAAATATTTCATACAGAAGATTATTTATTAGATATATATATTGTAAAATTCTTCCCAGTCCAGAGTTTGTTTTGTCATTGGTTTTACTGGTTTTCTTTTGATAATCAGCTTTTAATTGTGAAGGTTAGTTTATAAATTTTTCTGTTATAATGAATGCTTTTTGTGTGCTAAGAAATCATTGCTCATCATTAAAATAGCCTAGTTTATTTCTATCCATTTTCCTTTTCACTTTTACAATCTTGTATGTGATACATTTTGAATTACTTTTGTGCCGTAAGGCTGTTCATACAAAAAGGGCCAGTGTAATCCCTGTTACTGACTCACTATTAGAAGCAAAACCCCCTTACACTCTTAGATTTCACCATGAGTTTGAGTCAGATATTGTTGCAAAAGAGAAAAATCTTGCACTTATTAAGAGCAAATCGGAAATGCCTACAAAACTTGTGATTGAAAGAGATTAACAAATGATGGATTTATAAGGGAATAATTTAGCAAATTCCCTGTGGCGTTGCAGGAAGCATTTTAAACATCAACAGCATCTGTTATTGTTTCTGGAGGAGAAGAGACTTTTGAGGCATGACATATAATCATATTATGTCAAAACATTGTGCCCCCGAAGTTTCCTGTGACTAGATGATCAAGAAGACATATTTTAGTACACATAACCCATTTTAGATCACAGACCTTGAGATAACCCCCACTCTTGCTTCATACAGGAGTCATATGGCTGAGAGCCCTACCAGATGGCTGATCTAAACAAGGAAAAGATTTCCTCTCTCCCAGCTGTGATAGGCTTGTCACTGACATTCAGCAACATCTAGCTTTCAGTAAGGGACTCTGAGGGTTAGAAGTCAGCGAGATCTCTCTTTCTACAAGAGACCTGGCAGCGACAGGGGTGCTGGCTTATTCAGCAGATGTGTTTTGTTAAGCCATCAGAGGTTTTTAAAAATATTTATTTATTTATTTATTTATTTATTTTAAAGTGAGAAAAGCAATAAAAACAATGACACAGAATTTCAAAACAAAATAGCAGGAAATTAACAATGGTTAATATATTGCACATTGTTATCTTCAAAGTAGTTGCTCAGATTATAAGATATAGGTATGCAAAATTTATCAAACAGTATAAACACAAACTGTTTTCAATGAACTAATTGAAATTAGCAGTATAATCATAAGTGTCTCTATGACAGTGCTTAGCTATCTTGTGTATATATATATATTTTTTTTCCCTTCCTTCTTTTCTCCTTTCCCCCACCCCAGTTGTTCTTTCCTTTTGAGCAGATCCTTTCCCTTTCACTCATAAGTAAATCAGGTGCACGTGTGTAAACATCATTTTGTCTGCCTAGTATAAGGAAATGAAAGAGTGAAGAAGATCCAAAATGCACAACAGATATTGTGAAAGGGAAAGAAACTGTTCAAAAGCAGAGTTTTTTTAAAAAAAATGTTGAATGTCTTGATAAAATTTAAAAATTGGGATACTTCCTCAAAAATTCACCATTGCAGCCTCTCCTGAATCTAGACACACGAACCCTTTGTGTCAGCCAGAGGGTGGCTGTCTCTTTCAGCAGCTCCGTGAGCCCCTCACTATCTTCGCACCTTAACCGCCTCTCCGCTCCTGCTGCCATGTGCATTTGCCTGCCCTGATTTCGCTGGTACCAGTAAGTGTGAGTGGCAGTAACCAAAGCAGAGGGTTTACCCCAGAGGCACAGGTGGGATTATCAACTTCCAGAACTCATTCTCCATCTCTGCACTGTAATACATAATCCAGCTTAGCGGTTAAGAGTTCCGTCATCATTACTCCATTTCACCAAGTCAGAGACATTGTTAATACTAGGAGATGTCATTATTCTGAAGCCACTAAAATAAGAAAAGCTGCTACCAGTGTAACACTGGCATTTCATATGTGACACACTATGAATTTTAATATCAGTTAATAATGTTACAGACAGAAGTAGCACACATTAATGCTTTTTAGGTTACAAGTCAATTTCAAGGGCTATGATTTCGATTCCTCTGTAATCTCAATAGCTGCAAGATTCTACTCTCCTTCGGTGCGCCTCCAGTCTAGTCTTGGGACGATCTTTCTAGGAAGGAAATACGACCACGACTCTCCCTCACATGTAATACCTCTATCCCCATGACAGTGAAAAGGACCACTTCCTTAAGTCACCACTCACCAGAGAGAGACCACTCACCAGCTTTTTTTCCTTCTCTGGTGTTATCTCCTCTTGTCTTCTCAATCACTTCCCCCAGTTTTCTGATGAGTATATTTTTCATTATTCTTTAATTCAGCACAACTAAAACCCCCCAAGAAATATTCTCCTCATAGCATAAATATCAGACTTTCTATTCTGTGCCAGACTCACTGGAAACTAGCTTGATCCAAACCTCTCATTCACATCCCACCACGCAGGACTTTCTGGACCAGAGCTTACAAAGAGCCAGCTCATAATCTGACTTTACCCTTCACAGTTAAATTTCACCTACAAAATACTTAGACAATTTAATGTCAGTGTTAAAAACAGGGCCATTTAAAAATTATGCCTAGAAATGCAAGAAAGGCATTCCTGGTTAACTACCAATCGTCAGAAGCCAGTGATGCCACTGGCCATGCTTTCTACATGTGTCAGAGAATGCACCAATCTTCGTGTAATTGATGTCTTTTACTCACAATACACGTCTGGCCTCCAGGCATCATAACCTGTAACTTGTATTAGAGATTAGGAACTCCTGGAATTCAGGGAGCAATCCTACCGACCTATGGCTAGCAGTATTTAGCACAAAGCCTACTATATATAGCTAGAGTTCAAGAAATATTTTTAAAATGAAACTGAACAATCTGATATGATAATCATAACAGACCAGCAAAGAGGAAAGGTAGATATTATAGTGTTCAGTTGTAAATTACAGTTTGAGAAATTAGGATCTTGCTCAAAAAGACATAACTGATAAAAAGTGGAGTCGAGACTACATCTCTGCTCTGTCTCAGGACTTCTAATTGAGTCCCACAGTTGCCTGACCCCTATCTATCCATAAGGGTCATGAAACCTTAATGCTTTTCAATCAGTACCTCAATCACAAAATCCTCCATATCCACATGGTTAAAGTTTGTTGCCCATTGCTTTGTGTTACAGATAATCAAGTTCACTGCACCCCCAGCACAACCTGAAGATGCGCACCTGAGACCAGCTAGTGTCTTCCATATAGCGGACTTGTGTTGCTGGAGAATTAAAAAGAATTGAATTAATGACTATCGGTTACTTATTTTATTGTAACACTGCCTTCAACCCCACATGAAAGGAAAAAGAAATAAAATAGAGAAAGAAAAGAAAGGAGGGAGAATATCAATGTAAAAGGAGGGAAAAGTATAACTACTTTACCTACTGTTTTCCATCTTTATCAAGAGGATGTATCATGATGAAACGGCCAAAATCACGTGTCAAATCTCTTTAGGATTTCAGATGTTCACTGCATCATATGTACTTTTGTAGTTCTATTTGTTTTCACCAAGTCACAGCCAACTCCCCCCTTGTTAATACAGTCAGCTGCTTCTTTCATAAAGGACAGAAGATCTGTCTTTATTACCGACATCTTATCACAATTTAAGAATCAGCTTTACAATCAGGAATGACACTGTTTTTCAGGACAGTGTTGTGTGAGGGGAACTGCCATGGACTGACAGGAGGACTTGGTATTTGTGGTTTATTGTCCCCGCCACCATCCTCTCCCCTCAGCAACCATGATGTCTCCTTCCCCACTTCCCTGAGGTAACGAAGTTTATCTGGGATGTAGGAATCGTTCTGCAGTTATGTGAAAGCAGTCATTTCGAAAAGAATCTGTGCTCTATAAAGAGTATTTTGTGAACCTCATTTTACTCATTCCAGAAAACAAGCATCACATGAGATTTAATTATCTGACAAATTCTGGGATGGCAGAGAGATACAGCCATGTGGATCGTAAGGGATTATGATTCAGCCAGCCATACCTGCTGCCAACTTGAAATCTGAATATGGAAAGTTGGGTCACTTCTGCAGGCTATTACTTAGTAAGCCATTTTGTGTCATAAAGGAATAGCTTACTTCTGCCTAGTGTATTTACAAATTAAGCAATATACTTATGTGAACCAACCACTACTTACTACCTTCTTGCCTTAAGTAAGAAGGCAAGGTGTAAGGGTGTGAAGTAACTTGTGTAAACTGAATCAGGTCTTGCAGTGGCTCCTGTATGTGGGTCAAATCTGTCCCTCTTTCCAACGAACCTGTCTTACAAAAATAGGCTTTACTATAACTTTGTACAGTAAAAACTTAGAGAACTTGACAATAACATACTACTTGAAACAAGAATCTACTGAATAGAACTACTTAAGCACAAGATCGATGCGTTAAATGTATGTTATATAACTCTGAAAGTTGACTTCATTTAAGATATATCTACTCCCTCCATAGGCCCACCCCCATACATAAGCTTTCCTTTCTAGCTTTTGGGTAGAAATTCTCCTAGCTTTTTCTAATCGAATGCATAGGCAGATTTATTCCATCTCACTGATATCAGAGTTTCAAGAGGAAGAAAAGCCTAAAGTCTTTTCAATTTTGACAAGATTTGTCTTTGTCTTTTTGACAAGATTTCCTATCCTGAGAAAAGAAGTTTCTCTTTCATTTTGTTTTTAATGCCTCTTCAGTAGCTTTTCTGCATTTGACTTTTGAATCAAAAACACAAGAGTGAAGCTTGCATCAATTAGAAATTTTAAAGTGAGTTTCTTTTTGTTTTTAAAGGATTTATGCATGTACAAATCTGCCAAAGTGAAACCCATTAACCTGCATAACTAATACATACTAGCAAAAAATGTGGACAAAAAAGAAGACAGTCTCTTAGCAGAGTTCGTACCATAAAAAAGCCAGAATCTAATTACAAAAACAAACACACAACCAACCCTCAATTTTAAGTGTGAAAGTAAAGTACTGCATCTTCATTTATTGCTCAGGTGCTGTTCTCATTCTGTTTTCCAGGAAATATTTAAAGAGCTGTAGAACACATTACAGTATGCCTATTCCTATTGCTGAAAATGTAATATTAATTGAAATTATGGATTTCTTTTTCCCAGTGATGCATCAATGCCAAGAAAACACTGAGACACTACAGTCCCAGCTTTTTGCCCTTGTGATAACCATAATTTAACATAGTAAAACTTTTTAAAAACAAAGGAACCTAAACAAATAATGGAGTCGTCCCTCAAACATGGCCCCATCTCTATGAGTGCAGAGGAGACTTCTCCGTGTGTCTTCATGCTCTTACTTTAACATCCATTTAAAGCTAAGGGTCTGTTCTCAGAGCTGGAGGAACAGCAATCAACATCTACCAGATACCCAGAGTTAAAAGAAAAAGTCACCTCAGGTACCCTAACACTTAGAGAAAAAGATAATAAAAAAGAGGTTGCAATTCAAAGTTTGTTTCCAAAGGTCAGCTCGAGCCTCCTGGGTAAAAGTCTGTGGAGTGAGACTAACTGGTGAGGAACAGCTAGGCGGGGCAGTAGCAATCGCACAGTACCCCAAACTGAAACCAAAGCTGGCCACAGAAAAGGAACTGAGATAATCCTCTACCTTCCCTAGGGGAATGGTGACATCCTCTGCCCTTTTCATGGAGAGGCCTTAGCCAAGGGAAGCAGGGGAAAAAGGATTAGAGCATTAGGACACAAGCCAGGGCTTTAATGTGTTTAGAAGTCACTGAAACTCCCTTAGGACAATGTCAATTTCCTCTTTATCATTAATAATGTCTGCTTAGAGTCATGAAATGATTTGAGTTGTCCTAAAATGTAATCTTGAATGGATAGAAATGTAGTGTTATATTTTGCTCCCTGCATTAATTAGAAATGGCAGCAAAGTATTGCCTAATGAGTTAAACAAAATAACATCAAAAGCTCTTCTTGGCATTGTTCACTTTTTTCCTGGGTTTTGGACCTGCCTCCTGAAGAAAACAGAGGCATGTGTTACTTACACGGAGTAAGGATGCTGGGTTTGGCATCGCAGGCCTTTGCAGTCACTCAGGTAGCAATCAGATGACCTAGCAGAAGATGCTGCTCTGCACGCAGATTAGGGAATGCTGAGAATGAACCTTTTTAGGAAAACACTGGAAAGTCTGTCTAAGCATTACCAAACGGAAAATGAGTTTTTTCCAAGCTAACATTTATTTAGCTTCTTCCACATACCTCAAGAGGGAAAAAGGATTAGTGAGTTTAAATCTATAAGGAAATGAGACTTACAGTTCCTTTACATACAAAAATAGAGATCAAAATTTTCAACAACTAAGACTGATATGAGGATTAAACTAGTTTATGTGAAAGACTCTAGCACTTTGCCAGGCACATAAACGAAGCTGAATGGATTTTAACTTCCTGCCTTCTCCCTGCCTTCAACTGATTTCAGAATTCCCAGCGAAGGCTAGCCTAGTCAAAGACTCATTAATAAATGAGCTTGCCCCTGTTCTGTTCATAACCCACACTGTCAATATTTTGAATTAATCTGAATGAGTCAATACTCATTAAACTGCACAAACTAAAGACTACATAAAATTAAAATAGCTTGCTACTCTTTCCCTAATCAATTGAAAAGTTAACACCAGCAAAAGTTTCTAATTATCTCTGCAAACCGTAATTTTTTTCTTTATCAATGTTGAGGTTAATTAACATTTTTCTTCTTGAGGAACTCCGGCCAAAAGTTCACCCAAACGTATATACATTTCAAATAAAGTACAGAAGAAGTTGCCAGCTGTTACAGTTTGTATCTGGATGTCTCCCTAAAGTCTCACATGGTCATGGGGAGCTGGCTTTTCAGAGGCGATTGAATCTAGAGTTTGTGTTTGATTCATAGTCTAATGCTGGGATTCTAATGCTACACCTGTCCTAGGGCAGGTAGGCTGCATACAATATACATAACGGCTGGAAAGAGGCTTGCTCCTCCCTCCTGTCTTGTTGTTTTCGGTTGCCCCTCTGCCATGCCACCCTGCCTTGGAGCCAGCCAATGATGGACTGAAACCTCTACAAACTGTGAGCTACATAAACCTTTTCCCCTTTAACTTCAGTTGTTGGGTATTTTGTCTCAGCAACAGGAGAAAAGTAACCAAGACACCAGCCAATCCAACAATAAAAAAAGATGCCAGAACATTTGTCAGGAAACGAAATGTCTGGAACAGAAACAGCCATGTGGAGCCATAATATTTGATCCATTTGTCATAGTATTCCACGACCACATCCCCTTGTCTTTGATGTTGCTTTAACATCATCCATTTGTGTCCTGAGGTTTCTAGTTTCTAGAAACCACACAATATTTCACAAAAAGAATTCAAGAAAACCTCTGGATATTCTGATTGAAGCTACTGGAAGGATGAAAAATATGAAGAAAGCAGGATTCTTAAGAACATAATAATAACTAGCACTCAGGGAGCAGTTACTGTATGACAGGCATTGTGTGCTACTCAACACATGCATTACATTTCATTCTCAGAAGTACTTTATAAGCCAGATATTTGAATGCCTGTGAAAACAACAAAGCCCACAAAGATTACTCACTTGCTTGAGATTGTACAGTTCAAAGAGATAAATCTGTAACTTGAACCCAGTTTTCTAGAGAGTAACAGGCCATGCTAGAACCACCATTTTTTTCAAAGCAACTGACACAATAAATTTTATTGTTTCCACAATAGGTTCTGGACAAAATGAAGACAATGGAGACAAGGACAACACACTTAAACTCATCACAAATTAATCTGTTACAAATTTCCCATGGTTCAACATATTAGTAAAGTATATAAAGAAAAAAGCCAAGAAATATAAATATTCAGATATTTGCAGCACAATGCAATATTCCTTTTTTAAAAAGTTTGCTAATTGTGTCCTAACTCTGACAATGACACAAAACCACAAAATCAGACCTTTTTCCCTAACCTCTCCCATGATCTGGATCTGAAGATTACAGTATTAGAGAAATATGCAAGAATAAAATAAGTTTAGCGCTCAGAGACAAATAGTTTTCCTTATTTTAATGCATAAAGGTGCAAAGGTTTCTATTTTTAAAAAATCTAATCACTGCAATATGAGGATAAGTAAAATACATTTGACAACACTTTTATAACCAAACCCAATTAATGATATACTAAAAATACATATGTCTATACATGTTTATATATGTAATAGCTATTTTAGAAAAAAAGGTGCCAGGCGGGCATGGTGGCGCATGCCTGTAATCCCAGCACTTGGGAGACTGAGGCAGGAGGATCATTCCAAGTTTGACACCAGCCTCGGCTACAAAGTGAGTTCAAGGCCAACCTGAACTGCATAGCGAGACCCTGTCTCAAAAAGATTTAAAAAAAAAAAAAGGTGCCTTGGTGAAAATGACAGTGAAAATAGTCACTGATGTACATTATGTACAAAACCTTCTGTATAAAAAATTAAATTGTTTTCAATGAAATTCCATGTTTACATCCCATCTGAAAACTGCACTTGAAAGATAAATAGGTCTACCTTATGGTTTCTCTGTGAAACTGTGACTAGGGTGCGCTCTTTCTGGCTAATCTGTGATTCCTCAGACCAGATCTTCTGAGTATGTACGAGGGGTGCTCCATCTCCCCTTCAGATCCTGGCACCCAGCTGCACGAGAACTATGCCGTGTAGCAGGCTGCATCACCTTGAAATGGGGGTATTCCCTGTAATGAATTTTTTTGTGTGGAAATAATTAGAAAAATCATAATTAGAAAAATCAAGAAATTTAGTTGGCTTTAAAGAAATAAAGATTAATATTTCTAGTGCAGAAAACCATCTCATATATCTAGTTCTTTGACTTTAAAAAATGCTATTAACTTTTAATCTAGCTTTCTATGTATACCAAAAGAATTGGCAATAAATATATCTATATAACAAACAAACAAACAAGAAAAGAAATCCACCAAAGAGCAATGACACAATCCCACCTCACTGCTACAGACACTGAAAAGAATGACAAATTATCCACATCAATTCTCTACTGGAATAACATCCCAAGAAGAAAACATGTTTTCTACATTATTTATGACTATCAGGCTTTGAGACACTTCTCAAGAAAAGCAGAGAATTCTTCCACTGTGCTTTGAATACGAGCCCTGCTACATGAAGAAAGTATTAGGCTAGCTCTGGTGAACTGGACACCATGTTCCCTTACATATCTGTGGGTGATCAGACACTGCCCACGGTACACTGTCCTCCCAGCCATTATGTGGACTTTGCACCCTCTCCTGAACTCTTTTTCCCTCCACAGAGAATACAGCTCCATGGACATGATACCTGTTTCAAGTCTTTCCATGCAAATATCAATTTTTCTTTGAACAGAAAGCACTGAGGTCCAAAACAAGCTGTAGAGTTCGCTAATATCAGCACTCTCAGCAAGACTTCTCCCCAGCAAACACTATGCAGGTGGTGACTGCCACAAGGCAGCAGGCAGCCCCCTCCGCCGCCAACTTTAGAGGATCTGAGGAAGGGGAACTACAATTCTTTTTCTTTTTGCTGTGGACATAATCATAATCTTATGCCAGCTAAAGAGCTGCTGTGCCTCTTTGCAATAAAAAGGGGACAGAAGGAGGTGATAGGAAGGGGGACGTGAAGATTTTTACATTCATCCAGGAATGCTCTGACTATAGAAGATGAATGACACCAGATTCTCTGATATCTTTCTCTCTGCATCTAAACGCCACTACTTAAATTCAACTGCATCATACTGGCATTCTTAGAATGGGCACGTGTGAGAACTGTTACACGTCTATGAGAACGATGCTAGGTACTGCTGTCAGATGAACGTAGGCACTCATTGCAATCGCACCCCAGAAAACTAGACAAAGTTTCTTAATTGAATACAAATAAATGTCTTATATGCTACAAAAGAAACATGTTTATAATCATTTATTATAGTTGCACTAATATAAAAAGAGCAACACACTTTTTATAGTTCACTGCAATTTTCCTTAAAGGAATATGTCAGAATATGTTCTTAATCTTAAAACCATACTATACTCAGTAGGACAGGCATTACTGATGCATGGAAAGGAATACCAGCTATCACCGTTGCAGGATCCATGTGTACCAAGCGCCAGGCTTAGCATTTATACACACACTGCTCCAAGTCATCCTCCACGCTGCTATCAAAGCAGCCTGAGCTTTACAGCGGATTCTGTCATCCTCTTTATAAAATTTTTCAATAACCCTCTATTGCCAATGGACAAAATCCAAATTCTTTAGCACAATATAGGCCATCTGTAAATTGGCTCTTACCTACTTTGCCATTAACCCCCATAACAACTTCAAACCTTACTGCACTTCTGGCAACCCCTAGTGTCTCGCTTACTATGAAACACAATACTGTTTATATATATGAAAAACATATGTATACAAAAATATACTTTCGGCTGTGCTGGGAGCAAAATGCAGGGCCTTGCACTAGCTAGACAAATGCTCCATCACTGAGCCACATACTCAGCAACACTTTATTTTACAGTGATACGTTTATTTCCAAAGAAATCGTCAAACACATTAGAGCAAATGTTTACAGGGCTGGAGGGTGGGGAGATGGACTGGGGGGCAGAGAAGGGAAAAAACAGTAAAACCAGAGAAACCTTACACAGCCCGGGATACAGGATGTGAGGACTCAGAAGCATGGGTAACTCAACCATGCCCCAAAACAAGTTGGATACGTCTTCTTGGGTGTCACAGAATGTATGTACCCGAAAGGGTTATACCAGAAAAAAATACTGGGACGCACTCTTCAGGCCAAGACAATGTGACATAAAAGGCTGAATTTTGCCTTCTACTCATTTTTTTTTACAATATTGTCAGTTTTTCTTAAGCATATATGAGATGCATATTTATTTTCCTGCAAGCCAAAGTATCAGCACAACCTGTGTTCTTTAGACAATGCCTGCTTTCACCTGCAGATGACATCAGGACCACCACAGCTGGTCCTAGAGATGCTGTAAGTTCCAATGTCTTGATTCTCATATCCAACTTGTATTTATTTTCAATTCACTCTCTAAAAATGAGCAAAGTGGTACAAAACAGACATTTTAAAGACATGATGAATGCTAAGATGGCCACAGATACTTCAAACCTGGAAAACTCAACTCAGGAATAGAAGGTTTAAATGGAAGAGACAGCTAATGCCTCAGCCGAAGAAGAACAACCCACTCACTCCTTGATTTGGTTTTAGCTTCGATGAGACTTTATAGTTAAATGCCACTTTCTGCCCATAAATGGCCAAGATAGCCAGAGAGAAAGACAGGTACTGACCAGAGACCTGGAAGAGTCCTACCACAAGTGCAAGCCTGAGACCCAGTTCAAAGATTATCCACACCTATAACCCTCAGTTTAGGTAGAATGGATAAGACCATGCATATGACCATGCCAGGCATGGTGGTTCAGGCCTGTAATCCCAGCACTAGGGAGGCTGAGGCAGGAAGATCTTTGTGAGTTAGAGACCAGCCTGGGCTACAAAGTGAGCTCAAGGACAGCCTGAACTGCATGGTGAGATAGTGTCTCAAAACGACAAAAAAAAAAAAAAAAAGAGAAATTTAATTTGGTGTTGATGTTCAATGACAACAGAATATTTTCAAGTTACAGAATCCTGAGTGGTTAATCTAAGTTTCCTCAGTAGCCTAAAGTCACACCAGGACATAGTGTTGCTCTTGAGTGTGTGGTTAGTATTTTATTTTTTATTTTTTGAACCTCTAAGATCCTCAGGTCCAAGAGCCAAGCTGTAATCATTCATGTCTCCAGCACAGATAATCCCTAGCACTTAGGAAGAATTTATTACATGTTTATATTATAAAGAAGTTAATCAATTAAAGAAATATAATCACAATGTGTGAAAATGAAGGGTGAATCTCAATTATTATTTTCTCATTTATGATTAAACAAATGTTACTTTTAAATTTCAGAAAATCTGTTTGCTTTTTCTATCAAATAAATAAGGAGGTTTCACTTTAATATTATAGAAGCACTTCTAATGTGTTCAGTATCTGGAGCTAGGGCCCAGATCGTAAGCTATTATTTACTGATGCATAAATAATTCTAGAAGCATTTTACATAATTGACTTTTTCTAAAACCTGAGTCAACTAATTGAACATCTCTAAATTATATCCTCTTTTTCCATCACACTAAATTTCAATTCCAGAGAAGCTCTGCTGTCATTTTGGGTGGATCTTCAAAGATGATTGCTCCCAATATGAAGCTTTAAATTTTACCAAACTTTGTGGTCTATAGATAAGTATCTGTAATAAGAATATGTACAGTAAACAAGAATTTTTTAAAAAACATTGATAAATTCTCCCATAAGTCAAAATATTCTTCTGCAATCCTTGTTATCCCCTCCTATTGTATATGCTGTACATATTTGAAATTTTAACCCTAGGGTTTTCAAAATTGAGGTACATCTATCTTTTATTAGAAAATGGGTACATTTTATATTAACCGGTTTTGATACATGCATAATGTAACCTTGTGATCCTAAGAATTTCAGGCCTTTTCCAGTAATGTTGAATTCACAAATAAATAGTAACTCAGACACTGAGAATGTAGCCTATTGATACAAAATTCCTTAAAATTTCCTTTCAATCCAAAGGCAATGGTAGTTTAAAAATTTGAAGAGCCCAGAGCTTTTCAGTGTATTTATATTTCAGTAAGCATCCTCATCTAATTAAAATGGCAGCAGAATAATCACATCAAAAGCCCTTCAGAATAAATGCTCCTTAACTGAATAAAGAGATATCTTTCTCATATGAATATGAACTAATCATAAACTTTCTGCAAATAAATTATATAACAAAAAAGTGAGAGAAAAATGAAAGCACAAAAAACAATGGCTTTTACTTGTCAAACCTTAAATCTTAAAAATGAATCTATGCTTTGGAGCATTTTCTTCCCATTTCACAACTACTTTGAAGATAACAATGTGCAGTGTACTAACCATTATTACTCTCCTACAATTTTGTTTTGAATTTTATGCCATTGTTTTTATTATCTATTTTTCTTTTCTTTAAAATAAAAAAATGAATCTAAATCTGTAAATGTAATCAGTTTATGCACAGGTAAGTTTCAGAGCCCATTAACAAAGACGTTAATGAAGACGACAGAGGGGTGGCATAAGGATGCCATTTTGCCCAGTGGAACTACTCTCTAAGTGGGAAAATTCAACTCGTTTGTATGTTTTATCCTCTTCAGGACTAGATACCCTTGTGAGGACTGCATTTATCCACAAAGGTTCTTCTTTCTGTTTGGTCCTCTCCCATATTCACTTCTATGGAAAACAGTACTTACTACATTGAAGGCCCCCTAGATGCAGTACAGAGAAGATCGGTTCCTTTAGTCAGTCCAGGCTAAGAGTTTCATCAGTGTTAAGGTGAGAAAAACTCAGCAGCAATCGCTAGAATCATACAGTGTCAATTCCTATCCCTGGAAGTCAACTAAATATACATATTTATGATCATTACAACTGTTTAGTTTTTTGTATATTAATTATGTTGAGTCATTCTTGCGAAAGTTTTTTGTTGTCATCTGCCCATAAATAATCTTTTCAATTATGACTAGGAAGAGAAGTTGCTGGAGAAATATAGAAGCAAATCATATTGGTAGTCAAGATGCCTACAGATGAGCTATCCCCTTTGCAAATAACACCTGAGTGGAACTGATTTAAAAAAAAAATAGTAAAAGCCACTAAAATCTTTTCTAACGCATGGGCTTCAATTATAGGTCAGTTCCAATTGCAACTTGCAAATTACAAATTTTCCTAATGATACATAAAAGCCCAGATCTGAAATTATGTTCATTGAGTTTATGAATACATCAATAGAGATGTTTTTAGTACACTTTGTTGCTCAAGGTTTCATTTTCTTCAAAAATTACCTGTTAACTTTTTACATACAGGTGTTCAACTAAATCTAGTTTATACACAGTTCAAATTCTTAGGACACATTAAAAAGTGATGTTAAAATAACTTTATTTGATTTTGATTCATACATTCACAATTCCATTTTTTATAAGAGTTCTCTCAAGCTAATTTAAAATAAGTTGCAAAAGTTTAAATGGGTCAACTTAAAGAGATGTGTTGATGTTTGCAATTTCTATCAAATGCTCACAGGAATTTTAAAAACCTCATTTATTCAGTAAAAAAGTCAACTATTAGCAGAAAGCCAAAAGATCCCAAATAAACAAGCACTTGCCACATGAAAAAAAGTAGAAAGTTCCTAAATACACAACTTATTACTGCATGCAGGGAGCTAGAAAAACAAGAAGAAACCAAACTCCAAATTAATAGAAGGGAAACACTAAGCAGCAGAGCAGAAATAAATGAGAGATCTAAAAATCACAAAAGATCAATAAAAAAGGAGCTGGTTTTACAAAAAGACAAAATAGACAAACCCATAGCTAGAATAACTGAAAAAGAGGGAGCAAAACCTCAAAACCACAGATGAAAAAGGAAACATTACAACTGATACCACAAAATTAAAATAGATCACTGGAGGTTACCATGAACAGTTCTATACCATCAAATTTGATAATCCAGAAGAAACGGAAATATTTCAGGTACATATGCATTACCAAGAAATATTCTGGGTACATACATTGCAATGGTTGATTGACTGTGTCAACTTGAGAAGTTTAGAAGCTTAACTAAATCATCTCAGCAACTGGCTCAGCAATTCTACACCCTAGAATGTAGAGGAACCACCCTATGGTGGATCATCACCTAAATGATTGTTGTGGTTGATACACTGTGCCAACTTGGGGAATCTAGAGGTTTGGCTAAGTGACTCAGCAGTTCTGCCTCGGGGTGAAAAGGACATGCCCTTACCCTTCTGGGATATTGTTTATTGTGTTAATTTGAGAAGTTTAGAAGGTTAACTATGCAACTCAGAAGGGGCCCAGGGTGCTTACTTTGTATTCATCCTGAGCCTGTGCCAGAGGCAGGCATGCAGAGGGTGTGGGTGTGGAGGACCATTCCCATCTCCCCAGAGCAGGTAGACTGCATAAAAAAGGAATTGAGGAAGGACTGGCTGCTGGTTCTTCAGAGGAGCTCCGGTCTTTGCCTTCAGCTTGGTTGTCTCCTGGCTCCTGGTGCAGACTGCTGGCATTCCATCTGGACTCATCAGCCTTCTGGTGTGGGCTCTCCGGCCTTCATCGTAGATTCTTCAGCATTCCATCGCAGACCCATCAGCCTTTTGATACGGACTTGCACGGACACTGCAGTGAGCTCCAGGCCCAGGGCTGGGCTCTTCCATCTCTAGCGTGAAGACACCCTCTGCACGCTTCCTCATCCAACTCTGTAGCTGACCATTGTAAGCCAAACTTGTAATTCCTTGTACAGTTGTTTATCTTGTATTATATCTGTTCCTCTAGTAAACTCTGACTGATACAATGATATAAAAGGGAAATGAGGAAGGACAGAGGGGTTCCATTTCTTCAGAGGAGTTCCAGTCTTCACCTTCAACTTGGACATTGTCTCCTGGCTTCTAGTGAAGACTCTTCAGCTTTCACTTTGGATCCTTCAGCCTTCTGTTGCAGGCCCTTCAGCCTCCTGATACAGACTTGCATAGAACGCTGCAGTGAACTCCAGACCCTAAACTGAATCCTTTGGTCTCCAGTGTGCAGATGCCCTCTGCAAGCTTCCCCATCCAACTCTTTGGCTGACCGTCGTAAACCAATCTTGTAATTTCTTATACAGTTGTATATCTTGTGTTATATCTGTTTCTCTAATAAAACCCTGATGGACACATATGTCTTACCAAAACTATATCATGAAGATCAAAAACCTATACAGACTCATAACCAGTAACAAGATTCTACCAGTAATTTAAAAATAATCCCCCATCCTGGAGAGCCCAGAACTAGACAGCTTCATGGCTTCACTGCTGAGTTCTACCAAACATTCAAATAAGAACTAATAGCAATTTTTATTAAGTTATTCCACAAAATAGAAGAGAAAGATATTCTTCTAAACACATTCTATAAAGCCAGCATTACCTTGCTACTGAAACCAGCTAAGGATGTAACCAAATTAAAAAAAAAAAACAAAAAACCAAACAACTAGAAGCCAATAACCTTGATGAACACAGATGCAAAAATCCCCAACAAAACACTAGGATACTGAATCTAACAGACATTAAAGGGCATTCAATTTGTAAATTGTGTGGTAGGCAAATTTTAGTTCAAAAAAGGTGATATTTTTTTGAATTGTATTCAGCATGATCAAGTAGTATTCATCTCAGGGATACAAAAATGGTTCAACGTATTGTATATGAATCAATCAAAACTTCAGTACACACAAAAGTATTTGATAATGTTCAACATCCCATTGTGATAAAAATACTGAACAAATTAGATCTGGAAACTATGAACTCAACATAATAGTAACAGCTAACATTCTACTGAATGGGGCAAAGCTGAAGTCTTCCTAAGATCTGGAACACTTAGAGAGTAGATGCTCACACAGTATTGGAAGGCCTAGCCAGAGCAATGAGGCAAAAGAAAGAAAGGGCACTCAAGTTGCAAAGCAGAAAATCACATTGTCATGTCCAGAGATCAGGTTCTTATATAGAGAAAACCCCAAAGGTTCCATCAAAGAATTATTAGAACCAATATAAAATCAACATATAAAAATCAGTAGCATTGCTATATGACAACAGCAAAGTATTGTGTATGGGATAAAAATGAAAAAGAAACTTCCTTGCAATAGCTACAAAAAAATGAGATATCTAGTAATAAATTTAACCAAAGAGAGGAAAGGTCTCTATAATGGAAATCATGAAACACTGATGAAAGAAACTGAAGAGGACATCAAAAAATGGAAAGACAGCTGGGTGTGATGGCACACACATGCAGTCTCAGCACTCTGGAAGACTGAGCTTAGAGGATTGCAAGTTTGAGCCCAGGCTGCACAATTTAGTAACTTTGCAAGGTCTTATCTCAAAATAAAAATATGTAACTAAGTGGTTAAGCATACTTGAGTCTAATTCCCAGTACCAATAAGAAAGAAAGAAAGAAAGAAAGAAAGAAAGAGAGAAATAAAGAAAAGAAAAATGAAGAAAAAGAAAAATGATACATAATGGAAAGAAATTTTCATAGGTTGAAACAATCTAATTGTTAAAATGTCCATACTATCCAAAGTGATCTACAGATTCAATGTAGACTTTATCAAAATACCAATGACTTTTTTTTAAAGAACTAGTAAAAATAATCATGAAATTTACATAGGACCATTAAAAACTCCAAATAGTCAGAAACATCTTAAACAAACAAGAAGGCATTATACTACCTAAATTCAAAATACACCACAGCCAGGCATGGTGGCACATGCCTATAACCCTAGCACTCGGGAGGCTGAGGCAGGAGGACTGTTGTGAGTTCAAGGCCAGCCTGGGCTACAAAGTGAGCTCAAGGCTAGCCTAAACTGCACAGCGAGACCTTGTCTCAAAAAGGCATGCACAAAAAATACACCACAAAGGTATAATAATCAAAACAACATGGTATTGGTATAAATACAGATACACAGATCAACAGAATATGGAGCCCAGAAGCAAACTCACAGATCTGCAGCCTGCTGACTTTCAAAAAAGGTGTTAAGAACACATACTGGAGAAAGAATAGTCTTTTAAGTAAATGCAAAGGGGGAAACTGGATGCTCACATGCAGAAGAATAAATTAGGTGCTTATCCCTCAGCAGTTACAAAAATTAACTCACAATGAAGTAAAGGTTAAAATATAAGACAAGAAACTATGAAACTACTACATAAATAGGGTAAAAGCTTCAGAACATTGGAATAAGCAAGGATATTTTAGACATGACACCAAAAACACAGGAAATAAAATTGGAAGTAGACAAATAGGATTTCATCAAACTAAAAAGTTTATGCACAACAAAAGAAACAACAACAGAATGAAGAGATTTCCTACAGAACAGTAAAACATGTTTGCAAACTACCCACCTGAGAAGACTATGGAAGAAACTCCAAAATCTCAATAGCAAGAAAGCAATTAATCTGACTTTTGAAACAGTCCACAGATCTAAATAGACAGTTCTCAAAAGAGGACATATATAAATGATCAAAAGGTATACACAGAAAATGTTCAACATCAGTATCATCAGGAAAATGTGAGTCAGAACCACAATGAGGTATCATTTCATCCCAGCGAGAACAGCTACTATCAAAATGACTAAAGATAAAATCCTGGCAAAGCAGTGAAGAAAAGGGAGCCCTTGCAGATTTTTGATAAGGAAAAAATATGACCATCTTAACCTGCAGCCATTCCAAACACACTCTTTCACAGTTTTCAGTTTTATTAGTGGATAGCAATTCCATCTCATTTCACAAGCAGATGAGCAAAGCAGCCCCATGATTCAGACGTTAGCATACATTTGGTCTACGATTTTCATAATCTGAGTTAACGTCATCACCTCATGCTTTGTCTCACGTCACATTTGCTCATTTCCTTTAGCTGCTAAATGACACAAAGGGGGCTGGGGATTTAGCTCAGCGGCAAAGCGCCTGCCTGGCAAGTGCAAGGTCGTGAGTTCGGTTCCTGGTACCAGAGAAAAACCAAAAACCAAACAAACAAACAAATAAATGACACAAAGGATGAAAGTGACAGGAAAGGTAGAAGAGTGAAGAGAGGAGTTTGGTTAGAGCCCAGCCCCGGCAGCTCCTGCTGGCTTGCTCAGTGCGTGGTCCCCGTGAGAAGCCCAGCACACATCCAATTTCAAAACACTGTGCAACAAGTAAATTAAGCAATGAAAAAGAAAAGCCTGTACTACGTCAAATATGGGCATACGATTAGAAGTTATAGAGAGCTTAAAAAATAATGTGAATGGGATGAAATCACATACTAACAGGCTTTCCTGTTTTACTGCATTTAGAACAGCACTAGCCAGTAGAGGGGAAGTGTAAAGCATAAGCTATGAATGCTGACCACATAGACTGCATTAAGAGCTCTTAGCAACTACACTTTAAAAAGTAAAAAGGAACAGGTGAAATTACTTTTAATAACATATGTAATGTGATCAGCGTATCAAAAATATATCCAAAATATTTCCAATGTAAATTGCCTGTGTCCAAAAGATTATCACTTCAACGCATAACAAATCTGAAATTATTCATAACATGTTATGTTGTTTTCTGAGTTTTCACTAGATCTTTAAAATCTAGCATGTGCTTCAAACTTGCAGTGCATCTTACTTCTACACAACCACACATTTCCATTGATCAGTGGCCACATGTGGCCGGGGGCCGTCCTCTGTGGACAACACAGGTCTAAAACATGAGGAGGAACTTAATTTCTCCTCATGAGGAGGGACTCAGAAGGTGGAAGTTTTATCAATTTTGAGGGATTTTTGAGGGACTCAGAAGATGGAAGTGTTATCAATATTTTGAGAAGACAAGAGCATTATTTAGTTTACCTCTTTACTGAATGCCGCTGCCTCAGGCTTCCTCTCTCTCCCCCTCACCTTTGCAATCTCCGCACCCCTTCCTCAGAGCCAATGTCCCACCTGCTCCTTGTAGCTTCCCACAGGATTCCAATTCCAACCCTTCCCTTCTTCTGCAGCACCTGCTTTTCTCTTCTAGAACAAGCCTTTCCCTAGCACAGCTGCTTGTGTTCCTTAGGCGCTCAAACACTACCTGGCAAATAGATGAAAAGAATTCTTTTACATAGTTTGTTACTGCATTTACTTCTTAACTGCCTCGCACTGTAAATACACATGGGAATTTCCCATTCCTCAATGCTATTTCTCATTAAGCAATAAGTAACTTTAATTATTGAAATCTCCTGTTCTCTTCCAGAAAATCTCTGAGGCACTTTATAATATCTAAAGCAAGTTCAAATACTTAACTTTTGATGAGGTTACCTCTCAATAAACCCAATATAGTTGAAAACATCTTAAGTCAAAATGCACTTAGTACATTAATCCACAGAATACTATAGCTGAACAGTACAGTATACCTACTGCCACCCATTTCAGGCCATGATCACAGCTGATTAGAAGCTGCAACTGGCTGCTGTCATTGTTCAGCGTCTGGAGAGAGAACTGGACTACATATGGCTGGCCCCTGCCAAAGGGCAGAATTTAAAATTTGAAGTACAGTTTCCATTGACCGTGTATCACTGTTGCACCATCATAAAGTCAAACTTCAGTAAGTCCAACCGTCTTAAACTGGGGCCTATAATAATCCCTAAGATAGATAAGTAGCAATGTATTTTCTTTCTTTTTTTTTTTTTTTTTGGTTTTTGGTTTTTCTCCGGTACCGTGAACCAAACTCACAACCTTGCGCTTGCCAAGCAGGCGCTTTTTGCCGCTGAGCTAAATCCCCAGCCCCAGTAGCAATGTATTTTCCTAAATGGCCTGCAACTATAACTTTTGTCCCAGTCAGGCTTCATCTACTGTGTTCTTTGCCCATCGTGTTATTTTCTTTCAATGTCCTCTTTCCCTTTCTCCTTCCTGCTTCCTGTATGCTGTGTTCAAATATCACTGGGCAGAAACATGGGGAATGCACAAAAGGAAATAGTCACACATCATGAGACTACTCCCGTGGCCTGAATTGGCTTCTCGTTGAGGCGGTAACGGCAGGCTCGGTTCCGGTCCTCCTCACATCAAGCCTACTGCTGCCATCCTCTCTTCAGATGACAAAAATCTGGTCGCACACAACAGGGAAGGCTCTAGAATGCCACACGTCCTGGTCTAACATGTGCTCACTGGTCTAGCAATGTACAAAGTGTGCTGATTTCGGCGAGGGTGGTTTCCCTCTAGTACGGGAGAGAGGAAGACCGAGAGGCTGTGCGCAGGAAGGAGGAGCAATCGGAAGTGGAAGCAGACGCGGTCAACTTAGAGCAGTTTAGAGGATCGCCAGTTCCCTGCCAGCGCCCTCCCAACGCCGAGGGGCGGGCCCGGTGCGAAGGTGCAGCGGCACACACCCTGCCCTCCACTCCCTGTCCTGGACTCCATCCTGCAATTCACTGCCCCCTCTTGTTCCGCGTCGCCGCAGACCCTTTTTCTCTCTCCCCTGTGGGTTTCCTTTATCCTGTTATCTCTGCCTTATCCTCCAGATGTCTCTCATGGCCCTATCTTCTTAGCGACAAGCTTGGCTTTATAATTTTGCTTTTTAACCTGTTGAACTAACTCGAGTGACTCCATTGAACCCTACACCATCCAGCATCTCCTTGGAATTTCTGTCTCCACTCTGCTTTCATGGACAATATCTACTTGACCAGGACCTACAAGGGGTAAGAGTAGAAAAGAAAGAGAGCTCATTTAATTCTCTGTTTTGTTTTTTTGTTTTGTTTTTTTTTGTTTTGGTTTTTCTCTGGTACTGGGAACAGAACTCACGACCTTGCGCATGCCGGGCAGGCGCTTTTGCCGCTGAGCTAAATCCCCAGCCCCTAATTCTCTTTCTGGATAGTGTATGATCGTAGCTATGGTCCCCAGCTATTATTACAACTCTGCAAAAGAAAAAATCAAAAGTAACTTAAATTAAATGTACTGTACAGTAATTATATTTTTCAAAAATGTAATGGATTTATTGTAAAATATTTTCCTTTATTATTCTTGATTTTATATGAGCTCCAATTTCATAATGTAGGTTTATACTCCATATTTATTTACAAATTATATTTAATTTTTAAATGGCCAAAGGAGTTTTAAAAATAAAAGCTACAGTCGGGGCTGGGGATTTAGCTCAGCGGCAAAAGCGCCTGCCTGGCATGCACAAGGTCGTGAGTTCAGTTCCCGGTACCGGAGAAAAACCAAAAAAAATTAAAAATAAAAATAAATAAATAAATAAAAGCTACAGAAATACACACCATCAACCAATCATAAAATTTTCTCAGTATAGAGAAGTTAAAAATAAAATTAAACATTATTCCTACAATAGGTGCTATTGCAAATTCTGTACTTCAACAATTTGGAAACACTGCCAATTGTAAAACATACCGAACAGAAAAAAAGTGATTTTAATTAGAAGATGGCATTTACTATAAAACATATCCCAATTTCAGAAATGTTTAAAAATGCCAATCCTATGTGTCAAATTATTGATGAAACATGGTATTTCTTACAGGAGCAACTACAGTTGAGAGACTCCCGATTCAATTAGCACTGCATTCAGGGCACTGGGATGACCATTCCAAACCCAGAAGTCAGTAACAGGACGATAATGTTGACAACCGCAGCACCCAGGTGTATGTGGAGGCACAGTGGAAAACTGACATATAATTATCAGACCTAGTTAGCAAGTTCACTAGTGTGAGACAGGGTGAAAAAGGTAAAGTGTTCACCTTCAGTGTAAAATGCAAAAAAGTAGCTATGAAAGACTACTCAATAGTGCTAGCATTTTAATGTAATATTTAAACAATCCTAGTCAATGCAGAAAGTATACGGTAAAGAAAATATCATAATCTTAACTGAAAACAGAATCAGTATAGCTACCATGTCTTTTTGATTCAAGATTCAATAAGCAGGGCACTGAGAACCATGTATTAATTGGAGGTGAGTTAAAATTTGTTTCAAGTGGGTATGATAAAGTACACTGAGCCTTTTACCACATTTTAGCTTGAGTTTGAAGTACCACACTGCCCCAGGAGAAATCTCAGAAGTTTGAAGTACAGTTCCTGAACAGTCAGGTACTGCAAATTATGCAATTGCATAGTATTTATAAACTTGTTGACTATGTTTAGATAAAAGATGGAGGAGAGTGTTTCACTGTTTTCACCCCACTTTTAAAGTGTTTTCCTAAATTACTTTGTAGGTCTTCCAGAAATGACTCATTTTTTACAAAGGAATTCTAACTCGGCAGATTTTTAAGAAATGGAAATTCTGGCTTGTGTTTTAATTGTAAGTGTCTGAAGTTTTCCAAAACTAATCGACACTTAAGAGCAAGTTAGATGCTCCTCCAATCAAAGTGGCCAAATATAGGACTTGGCTTTTGTTTTTTTCTTTCAGCAAATCTTAAATAATTACAAGTAGGACTTATTAGGAGTTTTCATTTTGCAACCTCATGAAGATTTTCATCAACATCAGCTTCACTGAATAAAACCACATTGATTCATGACATATTTGTGTCTAAAATGTATGGATTCACAGTTGAATGAGACCCAAAATCTATTCAATATTCTGCACAGATTCAGAATTGCTGCTAGTAAATCAGAAGGGTTAGCTTTACCTACAGGAACTGGGCTTATTATCCAACAGAACTTCCCAAGAATTTGCGATGATAAAATGGAGCCAATATCCTGAGGGGTTTGTTTCATTTTGGTTTAAACTCTAACTCATTGATAACTTTTTTTTTTTTTTTTTTTTTAACCTTAAACCAACTTCTCTCCAGCCATGGGCTATTCATCTACCTATACTAAATTATGAGTTGTCTTGTTCATATTTCTATGTGATAAATTCATTTTGGTAGGAAAAAAAGTTTTTGAGGCAGGGTGTTGTTATGTAGTTCAGGTTACCTTTGAACTCACTATGTAGCCCAGGCTTGTCTCAAACTTGCAGCAATCCTCTTGCCTCAGCATCCTCAGTGCTGAGATTACAGATGTGTGTCATCATGCCCAGCCATTTTGGTAGAAAATAGTGAATGAATCAATTGCAGAATACAAGTGCAAATTTAAGTAAACAAGGAAAAAAAGCAACTGACAGCACAGGTTAAAATTAGTAGTGATGCATGCCTGTGATCCTGAAATTTAGGAGGCTGAGGCAGGAGAATTGCTGTGAGTTCAACGCCAGCCTGGGTTACAAAGTGAGTTCAAGGCCAGCCTGAACTGCATAGTTAAACTTTATCTCAAAAAGACAAAAAACAAAAAGAAGAAGAAGAAGAATTATTTATTTACCCTCTTTAAAAAGATTTACTGTACCAGAAATCCTTTATTACGAATTCTGCATAAAGGGCATCCAACAGTGGAAACTTCGACAGTTCCCTGAGGGATGGAATGTATGATGACGACACCAGAACTGTCTTCCTGGGGTTTCAGTACTATTGTACATTTCCTGTCTCCTGGGAGGAAGCTGGGCTTTCTCGGGGGAAGCTTATGTGGAGCTGCCAGATGCTGCTTTCTCCAGGACTCCAGTGAGCATACGCTGACGCTCAGCATAACCACAGGGGCAGAGGTGGAGAGCTAAGGGGGCGGCAAAAGAAAGGATAAGCTGCTAATTTTCTAGAGGATGGCATGTGGGCTGCTGTGTTTTTGCTTTTAGCAAGTGAATTTCCTGAAAGACTGTGCTATGCCACTCCAAATAAAAACAGCTATGAATACATACCATTATCGACCATTGTTTTATTATTAACACAGTAAAAAAAACTCCCTATTTAAGGAAAGTTTCTATGGTCAGCTATACAGTAAGTGAGGACTGATAACAGATTCGGAACTTAAAGAAAACCCAAAAGCCTTAATTCTACTCATAAGCTTTAATCGTATTTTTAAAACAATATGACAAAAATCAGCAGATCTATTGGTCTGAGTTGTGTTTGGTCCTCTCATTTCCGGTTCCTTCCATTCCCCTAACAACCAGGAAACAGTTGGGAGAAGTCCAGTATCTGAACAGTGTAGAATACTGCTGATTTCCTCCAGCAAGTAATTTCCAAGACGTCCTTAGAACAAATAAAGACAGCAACTTTTTCCATGAGCCGTGAATCCCATGAGAGCTTTCACTTAGAACGCGTTTGCTTTACTACACAAGGCGTTCGCAGACCCAGATCTGGGTTGATCTCATCTTGCACAGCATCATTAATTAGGGTTTTTATTGATACCAAATTGGAGGCTAACGAACAAAGTCTTCTAGTTCCTGGGAATGATTTTAGGTCTAGAGTTCATGAACTTAACTTGAACCAAAGTTCTCATAAACTTCACTTTTGGTTGGATAGTAATAGACTGCTGAAATTAGTTTGACACTGCAAGTGAGTGTGTCGGTGCATTTAAATGAGAATTATTCCAATATGCAGACACACAGACAACAGTCACATTTTATTAAAAGATGTTTATTGTTTACTGTAACTGTCTTTCACAGAGTTGTCATCCAGAGATATTGTGACTTTCTATTTAATTTCTTAACTAGTAAGGAAAAAGGAATGCCAATTTGGAAGAATTACCATAAAGAGTTAAATTTTAAGACCAGAACAACTGTTAATAAGTACTACAAAACCACAACCCTGCAGTTTACTTTTAATTTGGAATTTAAATCTCCAACATTTCAAAGTCATATATTTCTAAAATAAAAGTTACCTCTATGTTGCATGTAAAAGATTACCTCCCAGTACAGATATCAGAATTTCAGGAAATTGGTTTTCTGAAATTATTTTTTTTTAATTTAAAGAAAACTTCAATAGTTTTGTGAGCTGCAGATAGCTAAGTAGCAGTTGCATCGATTTTATAATTATTTAGGATAAAACTATCTCATTTTATAGTCTTCATAAGAAGAATGCAAGCAAGAAATGAAAGCAAGCACACAAGCAAAATTCCCTGGTGAGGGGATACAAACTTGGGCACCCAGGGTCTTTGCCACGGGCTTATTTATTCCCACTCACTCATGCGCTTCAAAGTCTCCACTGGGATGTTTCAAAAAAACTGGGAGTCAGCAGCACATGCACCAGAATTCAGTATATGTGCACTGGTTTTGTGAAAAATAAAAGAGGTAAGACTATTTTGTGGCACACTCAATCCTCTAGGCTTTATCTTCTAATTTAATTTCCTCACATTAATTTTTTTAAATAGTAAAATACAAAAAATACTTTCACCTTAATGTAGTTATTTAAAATTACGCATCTCTGTATGCATAAAATAACTAAAGGGCACTGTGCAATGCTAAATGTGATGGAAGTAGGGACATTTCCCCCAAAATTACACAGTAAGTCACAGTTTAACACTGTATATTTGCAGTTTTATAATCCCATGAAGTTCTTACATCTCTGATAGTGAGGGACTATCATGCTTCATTCATGACATCAAGAAAACTGAAAACTAAGTTTTATTTGAAAACATACATGAACAAATGTGTTCGTGAACAAATACATAGATACAAGCCAATGAGTTTTCTACCATTTCAGGAAAGAAATTCACTTTCAAAAATGTGACCAGCATTCAAGGCCATTTAATATAATCTAAGCTCTGATAAGCGAAGTGATCTCCCTCAAAAATCTAAATTTACAAATAAGTTTAAGCTAAACAGTTTAAAGACTTATAATTAATATTTTCTCAAGGAACATCATGCACAAATTAAGTGAAGGTGTTCAGGCAACCAGCAGGATTACCACCTTAGGCTTGCAGGTGTCCCTGAATCCAGAACGACATATGACACTGCCACTTGTCCATACGTGCTTGTGGCAAGAAAGAATAAATGTGAATGTCAGTGATGTGTCTTTTATTACCTTTCAATGAAGAGAAATTGCTGTTTCTATTACTCTGAGTATCAATTATATTGACTTTAAGAAAAATCAAACACTTGCTCGGTCAGTTCTTCCAATATATAGTTAATACTTAACATTACAAGAGGGCAGATTGCTCCATTCAAGCATTTCAGTCTACAAAAAGTGATTTTAAAAGATATTTCAAATATATGTTAATGACTCAAATTTACAATTACCTAAAGACTAAGGGAAGGACTTAGCATTTTCACAGTACAATATTAAGGACAGGAGAATACATATTTTCCAAGGTCATAATCTTGTTTGTACCACTGAAATAATAAGGTGTGATTTGCCACACATATTCTCACTTACACACACACACACACACACTCCTTACATAGTAGAGTTTCATTTTATAAACAATCTGTTGCTGATGCTGTGCAGTTTGAAAACATAAACTGTACAGGAACTTAATTCAAAATGATGGCGATACAGGTTCCTGAAAGTCAGCCTGCTTCAGACACTATAATCTTTGGTACCAGGAATCGAACTCAGACCCTTGCGCTTGCCAGGCAGGCACTTGTGCCGCTGAGCTATATCCCCAGCCTTAGACACTATAATCTTTGAAGATGACAGTATGGAGGAAACTATGAGGAAACAGCATCTCTGGTGTCACTGTCAGACCTGCTGAGTGCCGGCCCGGCATTACTAAGACCTAGGTTATGTATTTATGGTTTTGTGGAAATAAATTTCACTGCAGATGTATAGGTTTCTTTACTGCCCTAAAGACCACAGATTTTGGTGCAGAATATCAGAAATAAATATACTGCATATTCCTCTTATGGCTTTTGTATTCTCTTTCCTCAGCACTTGCGTGTTATTTTACCATGTTTTGTGTAATACCTAAACACTATCCTTATAAAATAGCATAGTTTCAAGATGAAGCTGAGATCTAAAACAATTGAAAAATATAACTTTAAAGGTAGATAAAGAAATCATAAGAAAGAAAAGCCTCTACACACAAAATTAAAGAGAAAAATTTAAAAAGAAGCCAACTCTGTAGACACCTTCAGAGTTTAGTTTTATAATAAAAACTGTTGGAATAATTAGACCTTTACATTCCTGAAGATAAAATAAATGTGTAATCTTTTACCTTATTTTGCTCAATTTAATTGTTCAGAAGATCACAGTGGTAAAGACAACGTAAATTTAACACAATACTGATGGTGTATACTGCTTCCCTTAACACTGGAGGGGAGAAACTGCCTCTGACACCAACTCAGAAAGACACTCCTGTTGCTAACGTCACTGGTTTTTGTAATGGCAGTCAGCAAAATAAAGAGACGCCTTATTCAAAATATATATATAGAGAGAGATTAATAAAAGTTTTAAGAGAAATTTCAGATATCATAAGGCACTTAGAAGATAGGTATCATAAAAGCATGGAAGGAGTAAAAGGTCCCAGCTGCTTTGGTTAACTTTTTTTTCTTACTTTTTAATTTTTCATCAATACATGTTTGCAGTATATAATGATTACATTCACTGAAGGTAACTGGTACCTGTACATAACATATCTGGATTAATTTTCCCCTTTTGCTGTACCCCTCTTTTATTCTGCTGGCATTTGGTTCATTTAACAGATTAGCAAGCAGACTAATAGGCCCAAAACATATAAAACACTTAAGACATTTACACTAAATCAAGGCACACTTTTAGATACCTTGTCCATTGTGGATAACAAGAAAAGTTATCCTATTATCTCTCTTTTCCTATTATCTGTCTTTTATTCCACTCATTTATACATTGAGCTTTTTATATAAGGTAAATTATGTGAAATTTAAGCTTGTGTCTGCTTTTTTTCACTTAACATTATGATCTCAAGGTGCACTCATTTTTCCTGCAAATGACTCGAGTTTATTCTCCTTCATAGCAGAGTGGTCCTCATTGTATACGAACATCACGTTTTATTTATCCATTAAACTACTGACGGACATACAGGTTGTTTCCAAGATTGGGCTATAATGAATTACACTGCGATAAACATGGATATTCATACATCACTGTGGTATGATGGCTTTAACTTTATAGGGAAGATACCTAGAAGGAGAACAAATGGAATTTTCTATTTTTAGTTTTTCGAAGAAGAGTGATATAATGTGTCTGATAGATATCAAGAAAAAAGATAAGGTTTTATATGGAAAAATCAGTAGCCCTTCCTTATCCTTTTGGTATTATTTCATTTTATATAATACTGTATTCATCAAAAATATAAAATGTATTTCTTATTAAATACTAAGTGAATACATGAAACCATAAAGGAAAAAATAATTTAACCCCTGGAGATAAAACCACCATTAACACTGAAATTCTTCGTACTGCCATTATTTTTTGAACAAATAATAAATATTCATTCAATAATTAAATCCAATGTATATATATACATTAATCTGACATAAAGATGCATGATTCGTTAAAAGTTCTGAGCTTATTTCACATATAAATTTCTTTTGTATTTTAAAGAGAAAAAATCAATAACAACATAACAACAACGAAGACAAAAACAAAACAATACAAAAACAATACAGGACTTCAAAACAAGATGATAGGAATTGGCCATGGTTGTTATACTACATATTGTTATCTTCAGTGAAGTTGCTCAGATTACCAGATGTAAGAAAGCAAGATTGATCAAACAACTGAAGACAATAACAAGTAATAAAAAAAAAAATTAGAAATGATACAGAGCTTCACTAAACAAAGATGGTAGGAATTCAGCAATGATTGCTATATTGCATGTTGTTGTCTTCAAATTAGTTTGTTTTGATTACCAGATGTAAGCATGCAAAATTGGGCAAGAGAAAAACAATTAAGCATTAACTGTTCCATTCAATAAACTAATAGACATCAGTAATACATCATGTATAAATTTCAATCTTATATGTACACAAATCACATGAAAGTTGTTTCTGACTTTCTTTCCTTACAATTTCCTGTGGTAACATAAGGAGCCAGGTGGCATTTTCTTAATTTAAATGACATTTGGATGACATAAACACAAGTTTCATGATGAAATCCAAATCTGCATATGTGGTCCCTCACGTTTCACAAATTCACTTTTCCAAGAATCTCCAAGAGAAGAGTGTTTTTAGATCGCAGGGCACTGTGACACCCTCGCCTGTGCCTGCTCAGCATTTCTCCCACTCCCCCTGGTCCCTCCACTGGTCCCACAGGCCAGCTGCCCATATGCACCCACGAATGGGAAAGTCAACGGTCCTTAATACTCATCTGTAGCCAACTCACAAGCCACTGGATAAGACTTACCCTGGGGTCCAGCCCCACCCTTGCCTCTGATGAGCAGTCTGAGTAGCATGATAGGGCTTTTTAAGGGACGGTCCCTTGGAACTGAGCAATCAGTTATACATGGTGCTCATCAGCACAGCAACACAATTTTACTTCAGCTCTCCTTCATTTTCTACTCCACTTATCTTCCCTGTAACTCCTAGTGCCTGGGATTTAATTCCTTGATTAAGTGACAGCTCGTAAGAATATGCCTGGGGCTCTAATTCCTAGTTAGGAAATATTGTAGAGCAAGAAAATATAAAAATGTTTTCATGATCATGGAATCACTAGTCTTACCTCTAAGAGTGGAAGCAGGTGGTTTAACAGTACCAAAAAAAAAATGGACAGTTACAGGATCATCTTAGGTACTTGCTCAGAGAAAATTATATGGGTTGGGGAGGCAACCCTTCCAAAGTAAGGTTATGTACTGAACCAGTACCACATACATGGTACTGCACAGGTCTAGGTTACAGAGATCTAGGGATTTAGGCATAGAGGCAAAATTGGCCCTGCCCACCAACTTCACAATGGTCCATTTGCAACCTCTGTACTGCTTGGTCCTATAACTAGATTTTTCTGGAGCAAATCACTGTGTTCCCAGGGAGGTCTGCTTTCACCTGGGGACACAATAACATTCCCACTAAACTTGAGAGTCCCCCCGCTTATGGACCAAAAGGCAAATGAATGCAGTACTCTACTCAGCACCGTGAGGGGCAAAGAATCCTCACCACTGCGAGGAGCTAGAGTTTCAAACACATGAGATAGGAAGAAGTACCATGTAATTGTGGGGAGATTCACTGGGCATCTCTTGGTACATTTGTGATAACAGCGTAAGCAACTGCACAGCTACCAGCAACCTCTCTTCCCCCCAAGAAGCATCTACAGGTGCAGATCTCACAGAGGAAATCTTAGGACCCTTTAACTCTTAGAAGTTGCTATCATCCTAAGAGTGCAGGTTTCACTGACTTTCACGCGCCCGTGTTGCTTTCTCACAAGCGTGTGCCCCCAGCTTGGTAACACATGCTCTGTATTTTTGGGTCACATACCAATGCAGGCTGTGACAAACTCTGGTTCGTATTCCACTTTTCCAGGCTTGTGACAGGGAAGGATAATAATGATAATGTTACCATGAGTAAATCTGTGAATGACAAAGGATGATCCTCAACAAACTGCTGAAACTCTTTACGGACTTATTCTTCAGAAAACTGTACAGTCACATGAAAACGCTGATGGTAATTCCCCCAAAAGAGTGCCCTGCTACCATCTACTCTATGTAGAGGAGACATATACTTGCTGATATAAAAAAACACTAATATTATTACCTGATCATAATAGTATTGACAAGGAACATCAGCAACCCACCAAAAGACGATAACCACAAGAGCAGACACGCCACTTCTTTCCCACAGCACAAGAGTTAGGGCTGCAGAGGGCCGAGAAGCAGAGAGAACAGGAGAGGAAAGGAACTATGGACCTGGAAAGGCAGATTCTCAGTGACCTCAAGAAATGCACGCACTGGAGCCATGCTGACAGCACTCTAGGTGACATCAGTCGGTACAAAAAAAATCTCAATTTTGACAGCACTGTTAAGTGTGTTTATAGAAAAAGATTTACCAAAGCCAAAGGTGACATCTTGTTAATAGCATATGACACATTATGTTATTGAACAATTAAGTTTGTAAAGTATCACAGCATTCTGGTTTTCATTAAAATCATCTTGGCAATGTGTGAGTCACACCAGCACACAAGAGGCTGTGAAAAGAATAAATTTAGCAGGATTCATAACACACAGAAAGATATAAGCGTATCTCATCTGCTATGTAGTTCATCTCCCAAATCATATATGAGCTATTCATATATATTTGTACATATTCTGCAAAGTACAGTCCTTCTCCTGATGTCACACTACCATTTTAGGTGGTTTTTACGTATTTTAATCGCCTGCATTAGGGCATTAGTTTTATGCTACAGCTGGAAGAAGTACACAACACTGTTCTTTACTTAGTGAGAGACACTCCACACGTCCCATACATGAACTGTTAAAACAGTGGAATTCATCCAGTATTTTCAAGCTTGTAGCAAAGGACGTAATAATGGCTTCTATTTAAATACAGTTGCATTCCCTATGCAATTTTGGGAGAAAGTGGGCTTGTTATGATTTTGAGGTGGGGGTGGGTGATCTCTTTCTCATCATTTGAAAGAGAAGAAATCAAGACCAAAAGAAAAATGTAAGTTTGGCAACACAAATGTGACTACAGTCTTGTCTCTTTCTGACAGGGAACCACAGCCACTAGTATGATTAACTTGCAAATTAGAAAACATAACATCAGATAGTTCTCCCTTGGTGGGAACCCTCTTGGCTGTTGCTGTGGGTCTTTAAGCACACACAGCTCTTCCTCATGGAATGGGGGTGAGGAGGGGCTTCCGAAATGGGTGCTTTGCCCATTTGACAGGCCTTTTGCCTGTGCCTGGTACAGAGTCTGGAAGCTGGCTCTCAGGTCAGGAGAATCTGAACCTGAAATGACAAGCGGGAAACAGGAAATCCTGAGCAAGCACCATGACCGAGAAACTAGGAACTTTTGGTTTCTCGGTTCATCTTTCTATTTGCATACAACCAGACACAGTGCCTTGCGATATCAGACTAAAAAATCCTTTCGATTGAGCATATTTACATTTATTTGAAAAATCCACATTTTCATATGAAGTATGTCAAATCCAAACATGAAATGTCTTTGCTGCCCATGATCACTTTATGTCAATGTAAATATTAAAAATCTTTAGGCTAATAATGTTAAAAATGAGATATAAGCTGCACAATTTCAACAACTAATAGTTAAAAGAGTACTTTTGGTGGTGCAGTTCACTGGTAGAATTCTTTTTAATGTTATTTATCAATTGAAAATATACAAATCTCTTAAAAATATGATAAATGTAAGGCAAACATAAAGCAGATTAAATAGAAAACCATGCAAATGTATACAGATATCTTGTTATTAATTTAGTGACTTCTCTTAATTACATATTAAAGCTCAACCATATTTAAAATGTTATACCTACTCACAAATTATGTTGTGCAAACTTAATGACAAAATTCACATCTAAAAATATTTTTCTAATGAAATCAATAAAAAAAACAGCCTAATTGCTCATAAAATGTTACAGTTTTTAAACAGAGTGCTACACTGCAATTAAAATGAATGAATTACTGAAATGGGATTAGTTTTTACGGTGGCATCTGATAGCTGCTATTTTCTAGGCACTAGACATTAAGCAACTGAATGCAAAAAATTTCACTGTTTTTCCTAATGGCACAGTTGGGCAACTACAGCTCTTTACACTGTGTTCATCAAGCCACGTAAGAACTATCTGCAGAGTGAGTTTTCAGTGTGCTGTCTTAAAATACTTCTGGACAGATCAAGAAATTAAAAATTCCCAAACTGATATAATGTGCATCACACAACTGAAACAAATTATTGGAGTACTCTTTAAAGAAGTGGATATTCATCAATACTTTGACAGCACAAAAGGTGATGCTCCTTGGAAAAAGAGAAGCATCAGTAATTGAATCAAGCAGTGATTCAAAAATAATTTAAGGCTGAATGTGAAGAGGATTTAGAGATATCTTAACTAATTTTCTTGTATTACCTTTCTTATATACACAGGTTTATAAGTGATAAAAATCTACATCTAAAAAACACTGAAAAGAGCTCTTTTAATAAAGACTGTCAGTTTAATTAGTAGTGTTTTTTCCTATCTTTATGAATAAACAACATTGATGGGTCAAATCTGGTAGATCTAGATGCAAATACAGGGACAGATCTTGAAGGAATATTTGTGGGAAAAAAATGAGGATCTGAAATATACATGGAGTATGATCTAATTTATATAGAAAGAACTTGCATAAAATGATAACCTGTATTTTTATAACTACATATATATGTGTTATGGTTTATGTCTGTGTGTCCCCCCAAAGCCTCCTGCGGATATGGGGCAGGCTATTAGAGTTGAATATGGGTGTGAGAGCTACACCCGCCCGGGAGTGGATAGTTTGCATATGTAAGGGAGAGAAAAGAGTGCTTGGGGCATTCCTCCCCCATTCCGCCCTGGTGTGTGTGCCCTGGTGTGTGCTGGTGGCTTGGCTGTGCTGCCGCCCTGAGACGCAGCCCTCTGCCACATGCCACTCTGCCTTATAATCATGCCTAGTACGGATTGAAACCTCCACAAACTGTAAGTGAAATAAACCTTTCCTTCCTTAATTTTGGTCGTCAGATATTTTGTCCCAGCAATGAGAAAAAAGTAACCAAGACAATATGGATATCAAAATATTAAAAATGAAGTGAAAGGAAACACATAAAGGTATTTATAGAAGTTAACTTGGGCCAGAAGGAGGTAAGTGAATCAAAGCTCAATTTAATGGATTTATTCATAAAATCTTATTTTTAAAATGGGAAATACATTCATACATTTCTGCTATTTTTCATGTGCAGATATTGACCCAAAACAAATACTGTATGTTATGGTTTGTGTCTGGATGTCCCCCCAAGGCCTCATGCAGTCATGGTGCGGCTTCTAGAGTTTATGATTGACTCATGGTCCAAAGCTGGGATTATGGGTGTGAGTGCTACACCCAACCTAGGGTGGGTAGCCTGCATACAATATAAGGGAGGAAAAGAGGCTTGCTTGCTGCTGCTCCTCCCATTTTGCTCTTGCTGCTTTTGCTGTTTTCCTCAGCCATGAACTATTGCCCTCTGCCATGTGCCACCCTGCCTTACAGCCAACCGAGAATGGACTGAAACCACAAACGATGAGCTGAATAAACCTTTCCTTCCTTAATTCTGGGTGTCAGGTATTTTGTCTCATCAAAGAGAGAAAAGTAACCGAGACACTGTACATACAAATTTTATTCTCTGGGTGATTACCAGTAGCACTATCTCTTTTATATATTCCAGTTAGAAATTTTTCAATTTTCGTATTAGCCTTCAAAATTTTAAAAGTAAAGTAACATTACAAAAGTACACATACACACATTAACACATTTTTAAATGTCAGACATAATAATTAAACATTAACTTACTTATGTATCTTCCTATAAAGCAACCCAGTGATATACTGGCCAAATAAGCCTACGTTTATTGTGTCCTTAAACACTTTATTTGAAAAATAGAACAAAAGGAAGGAAAAAAAATGCAATAAACTGGGACTTCATTGCTCTAATTCCAAGAAATTTATTTTTAGTTTTAAAAAACAGATATTTGTTAGAACCAGCCATTCTTCCATCTTCTGTCTTGATATATGTAAGTTAGAAACACACTTTAAACTTTTATGAAATTTAAACTTTTATGAAATTTATTTTTCTGATCAAATGTCTGATTCTTCTCTCTCTCAATAATCATCTCATTCTCCAAAATGGCCTCTCTGAGTAAAGTGATTAACAGGCTTAGCTCCTTCTGAAATGTTATCCTCCCCTTCCTTCTACACAAAGATGAATGAGATGTGTGCTTTCCGATGCAGCATAGCGATAAGGATTATGTAACATTCGCCATCGACGGAGAGAGGAGGAATGCAGCAGGGAACAGCTATATTTTATCCTACGAATTGTACTAGTTAAGATTGGGTTATAAGAAGACAACTACTCTAGCTATTTTTGCTAAAAAGTTAATATAGGGAAGTAGGGGTCTGTATAATCATTGTCAGGACTCGGGCAGTAGGCTTGCACATAACTTCTAGAGCAAATCCAAGAACAAGACCACAGAAGTGCCCATCATACCACCACCAGGAATTTTTTGATTTCCAGTTCTGTGGCTCTGGAAGACCCTCAAGCCTCAGCTTTATCTGTCTGTTGACACATGCCAAACTAGTCCCTGCTGTATAATTATGCATTATTGAAGGCAAAGAAACAAAACTTCAGCATGGCTTGATTCGCCAACATCAACAACACAGCAGAAAATGGCTCCAACCTTAATTTTTCCTTCCAGATCTCACTTAAGAGTCAGGAAGTGGCAGGGTCAAACGACATCCAGAAACTTGGGAAAATCAAAAGAAGATTCCAAAACCACTCCAGCCCTTTGCAGCCTCAGTGTCCCAGCAACAATCCAACCAATACTAATATTCAATTAATATTCTGAAGAAGTATATCCAAGCACTCTAAATGTTGTTCTGCGTTTTAATTAAAATCCTCAGAGGTCCACTGTGAGATTATGCTTCCTCTTTACCCTGCCTCCTTTCGAGTTCCGGTCTCTGCCAATTTGCATGTAGAGCTTGCTGTGTCAGAGTCACCATCTGTTTAAATAACCCACATCTCAGAGATGTACATGACTGCACGTGTCTCAGCAAACCTTTCAGTTTAGAGATCTAGGTCAGTCCGCCTAGAATTTTAACAATACAGTTGGCTTTCCTGTTACAGAAATAACTGTATTTGAAATTCTGGAGTGTTCACTTTCTTTACCAAGTTTGGATCATCTGCACATATTTTAATTATAGTAAGACAACATGATAGAGGGTAAGAGGCACAGGTATTAAAGACGAGACCTTAGGAAGGTCACAAAGCCTGATTAAAACTAGGTTACATAACTGCATGACTTATTTTGAGTCTCAAAACACAATTAAATAGGTTTTAACTATTGCATTTGTTTTCTGTCTTTCAAGGCACAATAATACTTGCCCAGTGCCTTCAGAATATGTCTTCATACTAAGATTTTTGTTTACAAATTACAGTTGTCAAGCTGACTGCTGTGTTTCAGCACATTCTGACCTCAGTGCTCTTCTGTATACTTACTCTACAACCGTGCTTTCTTCCCACTGACCGTTCCCAATCCTAACGCCCAGGGAAAGCTAGTCAGGAGTAGTTCTTTCATTAAATTCTCCATTCCTGATTACACTCAACAGTGCACACAGCACTTATGGACACCCTAACTAAACACTTGACCTAGAGGCAGGCATAGAATAAGGGTAAATATCACGTACTTCTTGCCCTTAGAGCACTCAGAACCTATTGGAACTACACATGAACACATAAATAATATACCCCTAGGTGCACTGCACACAGAAAAACACAGTATTCTGAGTTCCATACTTTAGGTATAAAAAAATTAAAGTTCTTCAAGACCTCTTTAAAAAAAGCAATTATTCAGCAGTGGGAGTCAGGATTTAATTAACTACCCTTTGATACAAAGTACAATTATTTTCAACACTGTTTATTCTATCAAATGAAGCAAAAAGCTCATTTTTAGAGAAAAGGGTCTTCTCCCTCTCCCTGTGGCACATCTGTGCATGGCTGGTACATCCTTGAGCATGTAGCATCTGGCTTTATTGTAAGTGGATTTGATGGCTCAGGGCTGGAGCTGATTGGCAGAGAGAACTAAGATCCACAGAAGTGGTCCTAGTGTTGCTATGGTGATAGAGCTCCTCTTCCGAGTGGCTCAGTCAGGGTTTCTCATAATGAGCTAGTTACCGGGAGGGGAACCCAGGTCCCTCTGAACTCAAATATGGCCTCAGTCTTATCCCCAGTAATGTTATTATACGCAGAATTCTTAGGTCAATGTGCACAATAAGTTCAAGTTTATCACTAAATTATGCCTCAGACGAAAGAAATTTAGCGTATAGACTAATTTATTTCAGGTAAATGATACAAGTTGAACCCTGAGGAAGTTCTTGTAGAACTCCAAGACGTGGCGTTTATACTAAGATTGTGCTCTAGGGGGCGCCCTTCATTAGAACTCTCCCAAGAGTCATCCCACAGGTTGTACTGTTAGTGTTAATCCTTTTAAGGCATTTAAAGTCCTTTCTAGGACCCATATACACTTTTCTTCTGTAATCACTGAACCAGCCTTGTCTTTTCCTCTCATTTTTTTTTGGAAAGTAAAGAACTGAACTGAGTAGGCATAGTTTCTTTGCAGGAGGCAAAGACACAGTTTAAGATGCCTGGTAAGCTTCTGAGGCATGTCTGAAACTCGTTCAGATTTATGGCAAGAAACTCAATTGCTCAATGGAAATTACCACATTAGACTATGAAGTCCTTGGAGTCCAGGATTTCTTCTCATCCACTACTCTGGAGCCGCCTACACTCCATGGTGCATTGCCTAAGTGTTCTGTACTTATTCAGATATTCACCTAACAAGATCTCTGTTTATAACATTACACTATAATGTATATGTGTGTGTATGTGTATCAGTGTTACTAAAACACATTTTAAGTGTCTCATTATGTTAAAAGTTTTCATAAGTATGAATGGTCTTTCCCAAATTAATTTTAATTATGCAAGGTGTACTGTAAAAAAAAAAAAAAAAAAGCCTATTTCTCTTAATTTCATGTTGACGCTCACTGTTTCATAAATCTGTAAAATGCAGCCGCTCTCTGGATTTCACTTAGTGTCCATTTCTAGCAAAAGCCAGACACTTGCCAGGGATATGGCTCAGCAGTAAAGCACCTGCCTGGCAAGCGCAAGGTTGTGAGTACGATTCCTGGTACCAAAAAAAGCCAGACACTCGAAGATGTCGGGGCATGTACAACAACTAACGTAATCAAATGTCCTCTTCCATGAGTGCTAGAATGTTTCCTACGGGAGCAAGGCAGAAGTAAATGTTCTGCCCACAGGAACATTATAACTTTAGTTAATAGAAATAAAGTATGCAACGCAATGTCCTACAATATGATTACAGTCACTAAAACGTAAAGTAGCAGAATAAGTTGATTCTTTAGATTCTAAAATAACAATTTTACCACTTACTAGCTTCTCTTTTCCAAGTTACGTTGCTTCCTAACATTATTAAATAATTATTATGGGTATCTGGAAAGTAGTCAAGTATTACATCTGGTTGTACTGAACATAAAAGTTTTCTAGATTCATAGTTTTTATATTTATATACCAATTTATCCTCCCACCATTTTCTGAATTCCCATCAATAAGAAGCAGTTTACAAGTATTTGGTGCTCTAAGCATCAATGCAAGTAGTGACATTATAAAATCTATAAAATGGTACTCGCAGTATAGAAGCTGAAGGTGAAATACGCAGAAAGTTCTGTACCATAAACTTAAGAGAAAGAAAATGTTGCCGAGTTTTATGATCAGTATTTTTAAATTCATAGGTTGTTATTGTTTTCATATCTGGAAACTATACCAACTGTAAGGTAATGTTGACAACTTGTACTCTGGCAGAGCTGCAAAAATTTATACGTTACTTACCAAACTGAAGTCACAGCAATTTCATTATAAAAAACTTTCAGAGGGAGGTAAGAGGAAAATAAAAATAAAATAGCGCGGAGTTTCTTGACATTGCAACAAGCAATTGGGTGAGTTTAACATTACTTTTAATCCCAGAAAGAAATCAGCGGTAGGGCGTTTCCATGATGTATTATGCTTCCAATGCTTTCCGACGTTGCCCACCCCCGTGCAGCTGTTGATTTCCGTGAGAACCTTTCAGTAAACTGCTACAAGATCCAGCCAAGGACTTACTGCAGCTTCTGCTAGACTCCAGCTTAAGTAGCTACAAGTCTGTAGCTTCCCAAATTACAGCCCACAACTCTAGGATTCAAAGACCTCCATAACTCAAGGAGCTTCAAGTCTTTTTTGTCTGTAAAATCTAGTTTCTCAAAATTTATCATCATGTGGTAAAACTTAGAAAAAACTAAGAGTTACTTCAGCAACAGTGCACTCTGGCCATACAAACACATATCCTTAAAAATGAGAATTCAGGTTGAGGTTTTCATTTCAAATGACTAATTTCAAAATGAAAGAGGACAGGAAACTAGAAGGTAGACTCCAATATAGGGAAGCAAGTCAGGGGAGGGGTGAAAAAGGCAGAAGCAGGTAAAGGGATTGAAAATGATCAAAATAATAATACATGCATGTGCCAGTTCCCCAAAATGGGCATAACTGTTCTGTATAACAAACATACACTAATAAAAAACAGTCAGTACCAACAATCGAGCATACGCTATGCCCCTTTCTAGGATGGGGGATAGAACAGTAAATAAAAGAATATTCCTGCAAAACAACATAAAATGACTAATTTCGGTCTAGCAATATATTGTGTATGGCAAAGAAGTGGAATTATACATGCTTAATGTTAAGACAAATTTGCTTAAGCCTTTAAAGTTCAAAAGAAGTTAAATGTTAATGACTGGAAAAAAATCACAAATAAATAACAGAAAGATGGCTAAGGATCATATTTTTTTAAAATTCCAGAAAGGATTCTTCAGTCTTGACATCTCTGATATTTAGCTATGTTAACAACAACAAAGCCACAACTATTACCTGACCCACTAAGGAAAGGATGGGATCGAGATAACAGTTCCAAAACAGTCACGGCTTTAGAAGAACACACCAACTACAGGTCTAGTGAGGCCCAGGGTCTCAGAGTGATTATATAACAGAATAAATCAAAACAGGAAAAGATAAAAGTACCTGAAAGAAAAGATAAAGATGTAGAGGATAGACACAAGTCTTTAAACATTTGTTTAATAGTATTTCCTAAAGAATACATACAGCAGAGTGGAGGAAACACTTCAATACATTAGAACATGTCTTAAATTAAATGAAAGAATTAGCATTCACAGTCAAAGAGATAGTAAGCAACACACAGCAATCAGTATTAGAATTAAACGTAACTCTTAATAGTGATACAAGAGAGCAGGGCAACTATGTCTTTAAAGTTAGTAAGATGTAGTACTCTGAACTTGAAACTCTATGCTTCAAACCTACCATTAATATTTAAAAGTAAGATGAAGATATTTTCAGATGTATAAGATTGTAAGTTTATTGCTCCCAGACAACAGGTAAAAGAATCACTAACTCGCTAAGGGAGGAACGAAAGGAAAATGAAAAACACGAATTCAAAAAGAAAACCAAACATAAACACAGTGATGAATAAAGAAAACTAAAGTAATTAATTAGTACAAATAAGTATGAGTTATAATTTTAAAAATTGCAGGAACAATTTAGAATTTAAATAGCAGATGCTCTCAACATGAGAAATGGCAAAGAAAAGGAGGGGAAAAGAAATTAAAATTCCCCCAAGATTTTGGTCTCGTTCTGGGAATAGAACTACTGAGTATCTTTCATAATTGACAATGAGATGTATGTTTAAATGTTCATTGAAATTGAAAATTTTCCTTTAGAAGAACAGAAAAGAAGAGTATAATTGTCAGTCCAGATAAATTCAAATTTGACAAGCGGCAGTATTTTGTTTTTCTGGTAAATTAATATTTTTTTAAAAATAAAATTAGTTGCCAAGATTTAAAAATAGGACTATTTACATAAAATCCAGATGGTTTGGCAAGCTGATTTTTAAAAATGGGAAAAGATTCAAGTAAGGAATTAGGGGACATTATTAAAAATAAGGAAGTTTTTTTAAAAATTAGAGAACACCATGAGAAACCTTATACAATACATTTGAAAATCTAAGTATAAAAATATCTTTAGGAAAACATGTTGTCAAAACTGGCACAAAACACACTGAAATGCTAAAAAGCTCAAGAGCAATGGAAGAGATGGACATCTGACCACCTTTCCCTGAAAGGGAACTGTTAAAATAATGGAAGCAAATTTCTATACCCCTTCAAGAAGGACACGATTCCTGGGTTATAAAAACTGTTCTACAATATAGAAAAACTTAAAAGGTTATTGAAATCTCTTTAAAATGCTAAAATAACTTACACACCACAAGCAGAAAGGTCAACTATCAGGCAAAATGTCAGTCCTACAAATGTTTTTAAAATTCTAAATAAAAAGAGTACAAATTGATTCCATAATGACTAAGTAGGTCATTTATTTCAGGAATGAAATTATGTTTCATTACGAAAAATTATCAATAAAATTTACTGCAAAAGGAGGAAAAAAATAGACAAGAGGACCTCAGCTAATGAAATTCAACACCCATTTCTGCCTGATTAAAACAAAACTCACAGCATCTAAGAATGTATAGGAAACAAGGTAACATTCTTGAGTCAGTAAGTAGAAGCTATAAGAACCGTACAGCATGGTGACTAGTTAATAACAATGTACTACACAGTATTTCAAGAGTGCTGAAAGACCAGATTTTAAATGTTCTCAGCACACAGAAATGATATGTAATATGATAGGCATTAACTAGCCAAATTTAATCATTCCACAATGTACTCATGTGGCATAGTAACACACTGTGCTCCATAAGCATATATAATTACTATCTGTGAATTAAAAATAAAGGAAAAATAAAGAAATCATGAGCTACTACCCTATTTATTGGTGAAAACTAAAGATAGACATAAGAAAGGATGCTCCTATCTCTTCTGTTATGAAACTTTGGTTTTTTTGGATTTTTTTGGTTTTTTTCCAGTACCAGGAATCGAACTCATGATCTTGCATTTGCCAGGCAGGTGCTGTGCCACTGAGCTAAATCCCCAGCCCCCTGTTATGAAACTTTGCAGTAAACATTTTAATAACATTGGTTTAAATCTGGAAAAAGAAAGGTGACATAACTTTTAAAAGAAAAGAAACAAATTTTGAGGTTAAAACTAAAAGTCAAATATTCAGTCATAATTGCTTTTATGTTTTAACAATTTTGTACAACAAACAGACAAAAATTAAGTTTACTTCACATTTATTTATATTTTTATTTTAAAGAGAAAAAAGCTAACAAAACAACAATGCAGACAAAAACAACAAAAACGATACATGACCTCAAAGCAAAATGATAGGAATTAACATTGGTTGCTACATTAATACTGTTATCTTCAACCAAGTTGCTCAGTCCACCAGATGTAAGAATGTAAGACTGATCAAAGACAATAACAAGTAATAAAAAAAAATTGGAAATTATGCAGCGCCTCACCATACAAGATGGTAGGAGTTCAACAGTGGTTCTTATACTGCGTATTGTTGTTTTCAGATCAGTCATTACAATTATCAGATACCAGCATGCAAAATTGGTCAAGCAAAAAGAAAATTTCAAGCATTCCTTTCAATAAACCACAGACATCAGCAATACACCTATTCCAGCTACAAGGAAACAAGGCGTGCACTGTGATTCAGAGGTAGAGTGCTTGCTGCCAACCAGACGGGGCACTATGGATTTGATAAATACATGTATCTCACAATATTACAAGTTATTCATTGGTATAAATAAAGAAATTAACAGGAGGATCACAGGATGGAGAGGAAGATTAGGGGGCTTTGAAGAGTCTAAATTTGGGACTTAAATGAAGGGAAGAAGGCAACAATACCTGGAAGAGTAGAGTTTCCAGACAGAGAGAGAAAGGCGGGACTGTTCAGCATGCTGTAGAATACCAGTGCACAGCCGTGCGGAGGGAAACGAATGAGATGGTGTGCTGGCTCTACCCCATGGATCTCATCAAGGACGGACTCCGGATTTTATCCCAAGTCTACTGGGTACCACGCCACCGGTAAAATTAATGATTTGAGGATGTATGATGCTCACGCTAATAAGATTTTTAGAGCAATGCACACTTGTTAACACTTTTTATACTGAAAGTACACATAAGAACAAACCTACAATGTTCTGTGTACTTATGTATGTATATAAACACAAAAGGTGAAGGGTATATTCCAAGGAGGAAATACTAATTTCTTTGAGTGGAGAAAAGTGGGCCAAAGAGATTCTGGTAGCTCTATTTGTATATTTTACTTTTATTTATGATGAGAATAAATATGTGTGTTGTTAAATTACAAATCAGATAAAGAAACATAAAGATACATCTTTAACTATCCACTAAACTTTTGTATAAACACTGGATATTATTAAACTCTCTTCTAAGCGATTTGTCCAAAATTTTAAAAGGTGTATTTTATATAGGTATGCCATATTATCCATAAAGTTGATAATCAGCTATAAAGACTGCCTTTTTCTGGGCAATTCAATCTGCCTTTGTATGAAGTGTGTATATGTATTTATACACATATTTTCATTAAATATGTAAGTTTATATATTTACATATAAATATATAAAATGTGTTTGTGGTAGGGTCAATAGCACGAGATGGTAACAAGTATGATGAAGATAAATAGAAGATCCTAACTAAAATCACAAGTGACCTTAAAGATATAATGAGTGCATAATTTATTTACACAATTATGTGTCCAAGATGACAAAAGTTTCTAGACACAGAGAAGTGACTCATAGGCAACTCTTTCTAAGGACTCCTCCTCACTCAAAGAAGCACAGAAATAGATACGGCACTCATGTGCTTCCTGGAAAGGTAAACTTTGGAAAGATACAGATGATTAAGCTGAAACTCTGCCACCTAAGTCATGCCCGAGTGCATCAAAGTAGAGAAAGGAGATGTACACAGACTAATGATTGGGCATCAGCGGCCCCAGTGAATTAACTTTCCCACTGCCAAGCTGTTTATTAACACTGTGTACAGACACGAGGAGTATAAAGAGAAGTGATGTCAAAACTGTGAAAGCCCTGACCTCTTTAAAACTTTTGCAAACTCTACAGAAACACTGGTGACCCTTCCTTCGCCCTCCCGAACAAAGCTATCATTCTATCAGAAGGGATTCACTCCCTACAACTGGAACTCAGACATTTTGTGATTCGGTTAAAATGTTTGAATAATTATATTTATATCTTCAAGTAATTATCTTAATTACAAAAATCCACTATGTAATATGAGCTAATTCCCAGTTTGAAATCACAGCCACAGTGCACGACAGAAATATGTTAAATCAAGTATAAGTTTTATGTGACTTTATTTAAGATGTACTCTCCTAAAATTATGGTTATCAAACATATTACGCAAATCTAGGTTTTAATCTGGTTACCAGATGCTGAATAGTTTGAAAAAATTATTTAGCATCTTTGCAATATTGGGTAGATAAAATTTACAGGGTTATTATTGTGGGAAACAAATTATGTAATACATGCAAATGCTTAACACTGCTATTGGCATCTTTGTTTTGATTTTCTTCTTAGAGCTCAGTACATATAGACAGTAAGAATGGAGAAAAGGAGGAGGAAAGCAACATTGGTCTCTAAGATTAGTCTCTAAGACTGGTCTATAACACTGGTCTCTAAGATTGGTCTCGAAGATTGGTCTATAACAACACTGGTCTCTAAGACTGGTCTATAACATTGGTCTATAAGTTATTAGAAGACTTGATGAAAATGTGACTAGTGAACCCTGGTAAAATTAAAGCAAAGAAAACCAAGAATCATAAATTGCAACAAAAATGTTCATCATACTTCCCTGGATATTGGAGTTTCATTAAATGAGTAGTAAAAAGATACCAATGTCATGTGAGTGATAGTGTCTACTTTTTCTCCATCTTTGCTGAAGCCTTGAATACACATGGCACAATTACCAAAAAAATAAAACAAACCAGTAGCAGCAAACAAAAGAACCTGTGCCCTGGAAAAAAATACACAGGGACTTCACAAGACAGAGAAGATCAGTGGTTAAGAGAAAAAGTCAAGTAAAGATAAAAAGTAGAAACTCTTGCAAAATCTAAGACATAATCTTATCAATTATTATGATAAGTCTATACCTACAACTTTGCTTATATAGTAACAGTAAGAGTACAGAGACCAAAAGAGGCATCAAATAATAAATATGGTCACTAATGGACTATATCATTTTACTAACCTCCTCCGAGGTTAATTGCAGCAGATTGCCTGCTGCAATCTTGCACCCACCTAACTTCCTGCTTCTTGCTCCCACCTCTTCCCACCGGCCAACCCACTCTCAGCTCTTTGAACAAGTGAAGAAGCGTGGTGGCAGAGGTGCTCGAATGAACCATAGTAAAAATGCAGGTCCCGGTCCGTGATGCTTCAGCCACTGCGCATTGGCGAATATGCCTTGAAGATTCCATCATCCACCTCCTCGACAAAAATTTACTCTCACATCTTGAGTCCTTACCAAAAATAGAAACTACTGCTATTGTTATCTTAATCATGAAGAAACTGAAAGCTCAGGAGAGAGTTTATCAACATGTTCAAGGTCTCATAGTTTAAAATGTATACACATCTTTTCCAAACTCAATGATCTTAAATATCACCCAATACATATTCTGCTGGCTTGTAATTCACTCAACAAATATCAAGTACTTACTACATGCTAGGCTCTGTGCCTGGCCCTCAGAAATCTGGGCTGAGGATGGAGAAATTAAAACTGACTAATCCAAGTTGAGATCTTTGACAGGCAGGTGAAGTGGAGAGTGCTGAGAAGCCAGGTTTCTTTCACAAAGTACGGAAGCTGTGGTTTATGGAATGAAAGGACAACGAAAAAGGAAGGTGAAAGGAGAAACTGAGGAAGATGTACAATCCAGAGGCCAGGGTGATGGTACAGCTGGACAAGAAAGAAAATGTGACCTATGTGCTCCACGCTCAATATCAGAAGGAGGGTGAAAGTGAAGTAAGAGACAGGACAGAGAAAGAGCAGGAGATGGGATAGAACAGCATTAACAAGAAGGACTTTGACTTGATTTTTTACAACAGAACCTACATCTAAGAACTTTTATTGTTGTAATAGGACTTGAAATATGGCCTAGATGTAGTTTTACTTCCTTTCTCAGAAAATTACATTTTCCAGCAGACAATCTGACAGAATAGCATTATGGAAGAGAAGAGAGAAAATCCCTCAGGATGGAAAAGAACATGACAGAGGAATACCTCCAAACTGGAGGAGAAAAGCTGTTTCATCTGGACCTGGTGACTGAGGAGCCAAGGGGAGATATAGGCAAAGAATGCAAGGCCATATGCATGTGTTCTTTACTCTCCCAGGCTAGGGAGGGGAGGACATTATGGAAGCACCCAGGGAGATGTGAAGAGCTCTGAAGCACTGCAGATTCTTATTAGTGGCGCACTTCCCTGCATGCTGGCTGAGGAACCGCTTCTCATGCCTATGGCCATGCATGGCACACAGTAAAGTACAGAAAAGCCAAAGCGGTTCAATAGGTGAGGTGAGTTAGAATTAGGCAAGACGAAATAAGTACAGTGTGCAAGCACTCCGCTCAGGCCAGGGGCACTGGCACATGAAGGGCAGGTCTTGGCCCCATGGACTCCAGCAGCCACCAGTCCTGAAAAGCAAAGCAAACCAGCCACTGCACAGCAAGAACCAAGGAAGAGCCAGAGACTGCAGTGAGTTAGTGATACCCATGTGTTCTGCCAAGAATGCGTACAACCACGTGCCACTTGCAGAGGAAAGGGAGAGAAACAGTATAAAGATTGGATTCTCATTGAAAAAGACAAAGCCCACCAAAATACGTTACTTGACCTATTTGTTGCACTCAGTACCATAAATCATAGGGTTCAGGTTTGCTTTTCAATTCCTCCCACGGTAAAACTAACCCCCACTACTTATTTCTGAGGATCACCTCTCATACAGAACATCACAAACCTTCCCTTTTTTCTTGGCAAATACGAACACAATGTGTTTGAATGCACAAAACTATAAAAGTATTTTTCTCCCAAGTTATCATTATCAGCAAATATTGAAATACTTCAAAGCTACATTTTCCAGATCTTGATTTCACCTTATTCCTTGTAGTCATGTAATCCCAGTCCTAAATCATCAAATATGTCTTCTCTCTTTCAGGGTTATTTATTTTTGCTGCTCTTTGTTTACTTATAAGTTAAATCCTTTCTTAAACTGATGAGATGCAAGTTGTATGCACTTAGCTTCCTTAATCTTTTCAATAAATCTCCATGTTCCTTCAATCTTATTTTTTTCTAATCTACTTGACTTCTTTTTCAAAATTTTAATACCTTTTAAGCACATTCGTAACTATAAAGGAATACTGGGTTTGTGATATCTCTTTAATATAAAGCAGAAATAAATTATTTTTGGCAGTCACATATCATACACTGGTTTTCCCAGTTATTGATTGTATCATAAATGCATACGGTACAACTTCTATTATCAGTTCTCCCTCCTTCCTCTGTAATGTTTTCTTTGAGCTAAATTTGAGCTTAACCTCCCGGAAACACAAGCGTTTAGAAGACCTCCCATTAATTTTTCTTATTAGCTTCCTGAAAACATTAAGGTTTCCTTGAATAAAGTAACAATTTATACACTAAAACTGACGGGAAGAACTCTTGGGCTAGAAAGTCAAAATGCTTGCCAAAGTTAAAACTCTGGTGTTCTCATTATTTCCGCTGAAATCTACTTCTTTTCCTCCAAAAGGATGAACATTATTCCAAAATGAAGCCATTAAACCCCTTTTCTGTCATAAAACACATCTACTTTTATTTAAACAGTTAAGGTGTTCTCAAGTGGCTTTCAAGGGATTGGCTGTTAATATTGGTGAGAAACACAAAATCAATACTATGTTCCTTGGAAGTAAACATATTAAAAGGGAACTGCTGATCCCAAAGGTTCATGGTGCCTGGGTCTGCAAGTTCCTTAGACTGAAAAAGAATAAAAAATAATGAGTGACAGAAGGTCTACCTCAAGCCTCTACAAGGCACCTCCTCACAGTGAGTTACTCTGCGCCTAATTATACCACTCTGCTTGCTGAGTGGAATTCTCAGTAGGCTTCTCTTGGAAACCACTGGTAACCTGAAATACAGAGAAGGCTCTAATAAGGAAAAATCACCGCAACTAATCAGGTTCATTTGCTAAACAAACATATAGAGGTCTGTAACTTTTCAAGTCAATTAAAATTATGTGTACAATATGCCCATCAACAATCTCAATAGTATTTCCTAAATCAAAAGCATCAAGCATCATGTAAATCATCTTGGCGCTAACAACATTAAAAGTATTATTCTCAGGCCATTGTGTTTGTGTTTATAATATGAGCTGTTCTAACATCCCCTGTGTCCTTCAGGACCTAGAGTCTCAGTGTAAAAGAAGGAAAATGTAAATCTGAAATACAATAGATGAAATACAAAAATGCATACTCCTTAATTTGAATTACATGTATTAGTGTTACTTTATGTGTATGTTATAGGAAACTTGGAAACAATGACAAATCTTGCCACAATAAGCACCTCACAGTCCAAATTACAGCACTGAAGTACTCTCCCCCACTTAAAGAAACCAAAACTTCTGGAGAAATGGCTAATCCCAGGTTAAGAACCGGAAATAGGCAGAACATCTTAGAACAGGTTAACCAACTAGATAGCTAAGAAGCTATCACAGGCTATGCAGGATGCATGACTAGGGTTTGAGAGCCAATTTGAAGAGGCTGTTACCAGTCACATGTGAAATGAAAGGAATGCTGGGAGCCCACGCAGACTTGGAAGACCACCTAGACTTCGGGAAATGTACTTAACGACCAATTAAAAATATACTAGCACCGAAGGGGCTGGGGATTTAGCTCAGCAGCAAAGCACTTGCCTGGAAAGCGCAAGGTCGTGAGTTGGATTCCTGGTACCGGAAGAAAAGACAAAAAAAAAAAAAAAATACTAGCACAGAAGAAACAGGGTGAGAAGCAAAAGGAAAAGAAAGCAGAGGGGGTAAAAACCTGTGGGAAATAGTGTTTCAAGTGGGGAGTGATCAAAGACTGATGAAGATTAAAACACATCTACTGCACTTTGGCACCCTTGGTTGGAGCTTTGGCATATGCCTCAACAAAAATATTTGATGAAATTATATAAAGTAAACACCACAGGGCTGGACATGTGATTTATAAGGCAGAGTATCTCAGAAATAAGGGTGGTTCAAGCTGTTATATTTTGCTGGTTAGGCAGGTAGGAGTAAAAGCATTTGTAGAGAAGATCTGGCCAACCATTTTAATCTGTTGAGAAAATCTAAGAAAGAGCAAGATAGCAGCCCCAAGAGCAGAAACACTAGTATCCTAACTCAGATGTAGATATTTCAACTGCGCCAGAAATGTGCATGTTTTGAGAACCCAGAGATCTTAAAACCCCCTGTTGATAGCTGAGCACTGTGAAGCACACATAAAAACATACTGCTAAAATTGTAGCCAACCTAAGGAGGTAATTCACAAATACCAAGGTGAAAAGCCTTGGATCTGAAGAATAAAGTAAATGCAGTTCAGGACAAATGCAGTAAGGTAAAAGATCACTGTGGCAAACGGTTGTGTTTCTCCGTGTATGTATGTGTATGCCTTGAAACTACTTCTTTAGAAAACCTTCTATCTTAATTTTCAAACCCTGATTCTCTCTTACCTGGACTGCTATATCACAAAAGCTTGCTAATTTATTGGTCTCCTTGTCTCCAACTTGCCTTCACTTCAATTCACTCTGCCAGAAGATGTCTAAATCTTCCTCTGTACAACACTGTTACGCTAATGTTAACCCCATCAACTCCTGAAGAAATTTCAAAGATCTCCATACTGGAAGTCCTTTCTCAAAATTTATGCTGATGCTGCAACTCAACTGGAAGAATTTCTTTTCTTGCCTTTTCCTCTATATCTGACATTTCTTGCATCTGTCACAATCTTGTTGATTTTTAAAGCCAATCTTATAATGAAACATTTCCTTCCTATTCACCTATCTCGACAGTATATCTCCCTTTTGTGGATCCATTATCCATTCCGTCTCCCTTAAGGAATTTAAAAGATAGAGCTGTATTTCATGGTTGCCAGAATATACAATTTATCTCTCTCTACTACACTTCATATTCCATAAAGGCAGGGTAAATATCTTACCCACAAGTTTACACTTTATAATGAGCACCTGAAAGCCTTGAATCTAGTACTTGCAGGATAAAGCATTATAAAACTGAAAAAATAGTATGTATAAGGTGAGAGATGCTAGTTTTAAATATACACCAGGAACCAACATCTATGAAGATGTTGAAATACCAGTGCACTTTGGTTCTCCAAAGCAAAATTAAATTTAAATCATAAAGTATGATTTGCTGACCAGATGCCCAGATATAGGTAATACCCAGCCAAGAGGCTACGTGGGGTTAAAAACCAGGCCACTTTCATCTTTCCATCTCAAGCCAATGTTGTGCACGGCCTGACAGATAGTAGGAAATCAATACATGATATTTACTCAGTAAATTTATTAATTACTTCACTGAAATATTTAGTAGGCATATCAGTCCTCCAGGAGGTTGCTTCTTGCTTGAATTATGGCAGAATTATGATAGTAAAGATCCTTGCCCTTAGGGGGCTGTTATTCTCACGGCAGTGGTCAAGTAAAGCAGTAAACAAGATACGTTCAGGTTAACTGTAACTATTACAAAGAAAACAAAACTAGAAGGTGACAAAGAGTGACTGGGGGAAAGGGGATAACATATAGTGAATAATCAGAGAATCTTCATCCTTGTGCTGTGAGATGAACAGCAAGGAAGCCACTCACCCATAAACCTGACAAAGCTGTCGGAGGAGAGGGAACAGTAAGTGCAAAGACCCTGAGGCAGAAATAAGCATGGCAGTTTTGAGGGACACAAAGGACAGTGTCCCTGCGAGCTCAGGAACCAGAGGAAAGAAGGTATGAGTGCAGGGCAGGCAGAGTACAGAGCTTACTTGCTAGGTTTTGAGGGCCACAGTTAGAATTTATTCTGAGTGCACTGGAAAACTATGGAAGCATTTTATGGCTCTTAATCAGAACGATTTGGACCGGGTCACATTTTTCAATGCTTACTCTGTATAAACAATGGATTGTAGTAAGATAACCAATAAAAAATTATTTCAGTAGCCTGCTTGAAACGGGGGATGTGAGCCGGAACTGGGCTAGATACGAGAATAGATCCAGCAACGATGCTGGAGTTTCAGAGTAGACCCCTAGGGAGCGAGACCACAGAAAAGAAATGGCGTCTCGACGAGACGTGACAACGGAAGCCGAGAGGTGCATAACACACTTCCCAAAGAACCCGCGTTACTGAGGTTTCCGTGATGGGTCCTCGGCACCCCGCCGCAGCTCTTATCTTTCCTTCATTTTCCCATCCTGTGCAATTTCATCTGAAAGCCACCTTACAGTGACAAGTATGATGTACGTAACACGATAAAAATTTCAGTACCGTGTTGAGACCATCCGCTGTACTTAGGAAACCTATTTTACCCAGTAGACATGGAAAACGTCCGCTGGAATCAAGGCCTACCATTGAAGCTGCACTTTTTTGAAGGATGGTGATATCCACTATGGTTTCTTTTTACTGTTTTACTGCTTTTTCTTTTTCTCTTGCACTTATCTGCCCTCTGGCTTCGTATGATTCACTTCTCTGAGAAACAGCTCAGCCAGGGTGTTAAATTATTGTTTTCTGTTCTTGACTCATCCTAATGGATACTTCTACAGAAAGGAGAAGGCAACCATATAAATCAATCAAACCAAAGTATTTTCCTGTGTGATAAATACCTTCAGCTTTAATAAATTGTGAGTCAGAAAGAAGAAAACAGTAATAATTGCAAAACATTTATCTTGAAGGGCTTCTGCATTTTTCCTCCAAAGGACATCACACATAACCTAGAAGGAAAATCGCTCAAAATTCTAGCTTATTTTTAAGTCTACATATGTATAAATTTCATTAATAATGGCAACTGCCCTGTTGCATGACCCATTGCATTGTTACTGATGAAATACAAAAGGGCACTTGAAAGCAAGTTAAGTGGATCATTATTTACTCTTTAGTTTATCCTTACACATCTGAACACGATGACCATAAAATCTCCTTCAGTTTGACAAAACATGGAGGCCATTTTCTCAAGCCTCTGACCTCTCTTTTCTCACAGCTTTTAGTTGAGAAAAGTTGCCATTGTTAAATTCATTCTCCCTCTCATTGAGATGTGCCTCTTCTACAGCTCCAGGAAGTCTTTCTCAAGGACCTGGGAACCATCTCTTTTGAAGTACAATCATCCAGAAAGATAGGGCCCCCGGCCTCCTGGCTCCGTAGGAGGGTAGGAGCCTAACTTCCACACTCACAAACAGACCCAAACAGACCGCCCAACCACCTGGATCCACCCTCCACTAACATTTTCCAGTACTTTCTCACTGGTTCCCTGGGGCTCAAAAACGGTCCTGGTGGTTCGAGTGGAGTTGAGTTGAATCTCTTTCCCGTTTTGAAATATTCTTAAATATTTGCCTACTTAGGTGGACTGGTGCAACTTTTCTTATACACATCAAAGTTGAAGAAGGAGGATCTAAACATAGTTCTCATTACCTATGAATATATGTTGGTGAGGTAAAGGGCTCAAGCTTTATGAAAGGTAGAACTATTAGCATGAATGGAAATATGGATGGCTCTGCAGATCTAAGACCCTTAAACTGTTAAACTCTCTGAGATAAGAACTTATTGCCCCAGGAAAAACGGGAGATTCATGTTGCTTCTAGACAAAGGCAAAGTTGTGGAGGGAAAAAATAATTTTAAGAAGACCAGTCTCACTCAGATTGGTATATATCCCACTCACAAAGAGCTTAAGCTCATTCATAAGAAAAGAGGGGCTATGGGAACAAGAAAGGCCTTCTCCCTGGAGGAATAAGAGGCAAATTCTCCTTGCAATCAACACCCAAATTGGAAGAGAATGCAAGAGAAGTGGGAACAGAGGACATTCTCAACAACTTTGTATGACAACAGTGCCATGAAATAAAAAACGCTTTTAATGTTGGAACTACAAGGAGACCTCAACATGGTGACCTAAAAGGAAACTGTTAGAAGCAGAAGAGGAAATAACAAGAAGGAGGACGATGAATACAATTCTTGTCACAATTATAATAACATAAGGCTACCTTCAAAACCCTAAGGATCCAGACAGGAAACACTCAGATTATGTTTACAATAGGTGGCAACTACAGCTATGGTCTGGTCCCTTCAAAATCCATGTTGAAATTTAATCCCCATTACAGATATTAAGCTGTGGGATCAAGGGGGACCCTTGAAAGGCAATTAGGACTCTGTCTTTATAAACAGATTAGTCCACCGATGTGTGCAATGTCTGTACTCATGGTTTACCGTGAGTGGGTCTGCCTCAAGAGCTGGTTTGATAGGTTGTTCCTCCCCCATCTCTCATCATGCCATGTCCTGCGCCACCCCAGGACTGCCAGCAAGAAGGCCATCGCTGCATTCAAACCCTGTCCTCAGACAACAACCAGAAGCCAAAACATTGTGTATTACGTTACTAGCAACAAAAGCTGGAATAAGACAGCTCTACCCCCAGATTGGTCTGGCCAGGAAATGTGAGCTACAGACAATAACTGAGCACCTACTATACAGTAGATGTTGTGCTATTACAATACAAACAAAGCATAAGACAGAGTCTTGGCATCCTAGTGGGGTCTACCATCATGCAAATGAATAATGCCAGCCACAGCAGCAGGAGTACAAAAAGTGTTTTGGATAAAAGAAATTTGGGTCTGGGAATAATCAAAGAGAAAACTTCACTCTGTGTGATATCCAAAGCATATCTAAAGGATGAAGTGAAGTTCACCAGAAGGACACCATCTAAGAAGGAGCATTCTAGGGAGAATGACATTCCATTTCTTTAATTAATTAAGTTTATTGGTACAGTTTAGGTACACGTAATGATCATATTCATTATATGGAATTTGTACCTGTACATTATAAATCTTGATTTTTTTTTCCTACCTACCTATCCTCCCTTTAACCCCTCTTCCCCTCCTTATTTACAAAAGCTTTGTTTGTATTTATCCTTTATTTCCCATTTTTTTCTTTTCCCTTCCTTTCCCCCTTCCCCCTCCCTAGTTCTCCTTCCCATTTGAACTTTCTCTTTCTGTTTCACAATATCTATTACACATTTGGGTCCTCATTTACACTTTCAGTGTCTCACACCAGAGGAACAATATGGTATTTATACATATGTCCAATTTATTTCACTTAAGAGTATGGTCTCAAGGTGCATCCATTTACCCAGAAATATCTCATTTATCCTTCTTTATGACTGAGTAGTACTCCAGTGAATAAAAAAAAACACATCTTCTTTATCCATTCATCTGTTGATGGGCATTTGGGCTGTTTCCAAGATTTAGTTATTACAAACCGTGCTGCTATAAACATAGCTATGCATATATTGCAGTGGTATGTTGTTTTTAATTCTTTCAGGAAGGTAGCAAGAAGGGGAATATCTGAGTTGAATGGAACCTCTAGTTGCAGTGTTTTGAAGAATCTCCACACTGATTTCCACAGTGGTTGCACCTGTCTACACTCCCACCAACAGTGGGGAAGAGTTACTTTTTCCCCACAGCCTCTCCAGCATTTGTTATTAGTTGATTTCTTGATGGTAGCCATTCTTTTTGGAGTGAAATGGAATCTTAGTATTGTTTTAAATTGCAGGTCTCCAATGACCACTGATGTTGAACATTTTTTCATATATTTATTGGTTGTTTCTACTTCTTCACCTGAGAAGTGTCTATTCATTTCAGACGCCTATTTTTGGATTGGGTCTTTAAACTTGGGGGGGGGTCTGATTTTTTTTTGAGTTCTTAATATATTCTAGATTAAGTAGCAATCTGTCTGAGGAACAGCTGGCAAAACTTTTTCCCACACTGTGGGTTGTCTCACCACTGTGGGTGGTTTCCTTTGCTGTGCAAAAGCTTTTTAGTAAGATGAGATCCTAGTTGTTATGACATTCCATTTTAAGATGAAAGTTTGAAAACTAGTGTATTGGAATTTCAGCCTAACTATATATTCTAGAAAGATAGGATGGTATCAGAAAGTAACATGTCTTAAGAACCATGAGGGAGAGAATCACATTTTAGTTAGAATAATTCTGACTTCAGTGAGAAAAGCAGATGTTAAGAGGCAAATATTAGGGACCTGGACACACATTTAAAGTTCTTGTCTAAAAAGTGAGAAGGGTTGAAGAGTTTCAACAAAAATAGCAGCGAATCTTTAGGACTGGGAAATGAGGAAGTAAGTTAGGAAACAGGAAAGAACAGAGGTGTGGAGGAGACTGCGGCTACCTACTTGGGATACTGGTGGTAGAAGAACAGGCATAAGGGGTATTTTGAGAAAAATAAAATGTTGAGATTGGAAACCCAGGCTATGGATTCAGAACAGAACTGGGGGCTATAGATGCATACTGTAGATAAGAATAGAGTGAGAAGGAAGGAAGATAAGGGAGTTGAAGGTAAAATGTTTAAAAATCTTTTTGTCTTCACTTACATGAAACACGCCCCCCCAAAAAAAAACAAAGAAAGGCATAACAGGATCAGTAGAATAGGTAAGTTTATCAGTGCCTGCAGAGTAGGTGGAAGAAAAAGCTTACAAAACTTCTATTCGATTAAGACCAGAAAGTGGTAGAGAAACCACAAGTAATACAACGATTGAAGAATACTCCTGCTAAAATTTGCCTTTGTGACCTGGTAGCTTAGTGATGGGGTGAGACAGCCTCAAGACTGACCTCAGTGGAGGAGACAAAGAGACATAAGCTGGGTGGGAAAAAGCAAGCAGGCTGATGAGGCCGTCAGGAATGCTAATGATAACAGGAAGAAGCGGACATTTATTTTCCAAAGTTACTATTTATGATGGCATTAAACTAATTTATAGACACTGCACGAGTGTGTATAATTGGTATGCTTTTGTAAAATGGCTTAAAAATTATTTTCTACAGAATTTATATAAAACTTTCAGAAATACTTATGACATTTTGATCGATCTTCAATTGGCTTTGCTCCCTAACACAATGGTTTTATATTTTTCTACTTCCCAAAACTGTCAGGTTGTTAATGATCTATAAAAATTCACTTTCACACCCTAAAGGGATTCACTTTTAAATGAATGTCACAGGAAATCTCTTCTTAACATAAAGGGATCATCTGTAAATCATTTTAGTTTTGTAGTTTTTTTTATAAATCCTAATTCTCAATTCAAACCAGAACCATTAAGAGATCACAAATGGGATGAGGTATTTTTTATAATGCCACTACCTTGTAGTGACTTGGAACAACCTATGTGACCCCTGTGATGGCCCAGAAATGCAGCTCAGAAGGTGCCCATTTACCCACATCGCACTCTCCTGAAACAACAGATCACTGTCATTTCCAATGGATAGTTGGAAACTTGACAGAATTCTCTTCGGTCATAGATATCACAAGTTCAGTAAGAAAATCTTTTAGGGCACTTGGGTTTAAATCATTCAAAATATACTAAGAGAATCTGTTCATTTTTTAAAATTATAGTTGCAACTTTTCCCTGAATTTTACACAGTTGAAAAATATCAGTTTCCAGTTATTTAGGAACTCTTTAATTGTTAGTAGTTAAATGTTAAAGGTACAGTAGTGAGCAATACAGAAATTAACATAAAATGTATTACCCTTTAAGAACCACTGCTGTATATGTAAGGAGGAAGGAAGTGTACCCTTCCTATATTCTTTTTTCTATAATTATGTGTCCTTATACTCCATCAGAGGAATGGGAAGAGATTATTTAGAAAAGGTGCAAACAGCATATTCCCTAAATGGGTTTTCTTTTGAAAATTAGGACAAACAATAAAGTATAAATCTCTTTTTTGTCCCTGTATTTGGGTCTGACATATGTTGAGGTATACTTCCTTAAAGGTTTTTCTAGGTCCTCTTTGACATATATAGTTTGAGATTTATACATGTTTTAAATTAATTTCAAGGCTTCTATCCATTTTTTATTTATTTTCTGAAGTTTTAAGCAGCAAACAAACAAGTTCCATATGATAACAGAATTTCACAACAAAAAGGTTAAAACTCCCTCACACCACACATAGTGCTAACTGTATAGGTAACAGATATGTTAATGACATTAACTGTGGTGGTGAGTTCACACTATGCATGCATATCAAAATATCAAATTGTGCATCTTAAATACATAAAATTTTATGCTAGTGATAATAAAGCTATTAAAAAATAAAACTGCCATTCACAGTGGGCACTATTGCAATGCCCAGTGAAGACATACCTATTTAAGAATTTTAGAAATGGATTTGGCTTATTGGCTGATAAAATACTACTAGCACAACTCTTGCTGTCCACATAGGTGGTAGACTTCTAAAATACAGATAATCAAACATACAACTTCAAGCTGATAAACACCTCTTTGCAAGTGTGCTTAGGGTAGTTAATTATCAAAAATAATTAGACTAGTGACAAGAATATAAGCTATAAACAGCTTATATACAGCTAAAATAGGGCTAGGATTGCAAGATTCTGGCATTTATATGTGCATATTATTAAGTCTGTTCCAGCTTTGAGAATCCATTACTAAGTTAATTACTAATGTTAGTAAAGAAAGATTTGTTTCCCTTAGGATAACTACTGGCTCATTTGAGTGGAAAAAAGACAAAATAGTTACAGAGTCAGTCACAGGAAGCTATAAAAATAAGATAAAGGGGTCCTGTGTATTCTCATCCATTTCCTCTGTCAGTTATATTTTACATAATTTTAGTATAACATAAAAGCCAGAAAATTGACATGGGTACAGTGTGTGTATGTAGTTCTGTGCAATGTTATCATGTGTGTTGGTTCATCTAACTACCAACACAAGTGAGATACAAAACTAGTTCTCTACCATAAAGACATTACTCATGCTCCTCTTTCTGGTCACACCCAGTCCCACTCTACCCCACTGCCCATACTCACCCCTGGTAAGCAATAATTGGTTCTCTACCTCGAGCTGCTATAATTGTCATTTTGAGACACTTACATAAATGAAAATATACCTTGTAAGAGTAGCTTTTATCACATTTTTTACTGGCATATGGCCAGTATGGTACTGCCAAAAATAGACCTGAAGATCAATGGAACAGATCAAAAGATGCAGACCAGCTACAAACACACTCAGCCACCTTATCTTTGACAAAGAGGCCAAACATGTTCAATGGAAAAAAGATAGCCTCTTTAATAAATGGTGCTGGAAAAACTGGCTTTCTACATGCAGAAGACTAAAACTAGATTCATGTCTATCACCATGCACTAAACTAAAGTCAAAGTGGATCAAAGATCTAAATATTAAAACAGAAACAATCTACTGGAAGAGAAAGCAGGTAGTAATCTTGAAGACATATGGGTAGGCAGAGAGTTCATGAACAAAACCCAAACTGCATGGGAAATACTTCAAAGACTCAACAACTGGGATCTCACCTTATTAAAAAGCTTTTGCACATCAAAAGAAATCACCAGCAGAGTGAAAAGACAACCCACAGAGTGGGAAAAAAATTTAGCCAATTGTCCCTCAGACAAAGAACTTCTCTCTAGAACATATAAAGAATTAAAAGATTCAGACTCCCCAAAATTCAAAGACTCAATCCAAAAATGGACATCTAAGATGAATATGCACTTCTAAGGTGAAGAAACACAAATAGTAAATATATGAAAAAATGTTCAGCGTCATTGGTTGTTCAACAGATGCAAATTAAAACAACACTCAGATTCCATCTCACCCCAGAAAAAATGGCTATCATCAAGAAATCAACCAATAACAAATGCTGGAGAGGATTTCAAGAAAAAAGAACACTTCTCCACTGTTGGTGGTAGTGTAGACTGGTTCAACTACTGTGGAAATCAGTGTGGAGAATCCCCCACAAACAGGAGTAGAGGTACTATTTGACCCAGCTATTCTCCTTTTGGGTATCTTCTCAGAAGAATAAATACATCATACCATAGGGATATATGTGCACCCATGTTTATAGCAGCACAATTTGTAATAACTAAAACTTGGAAACAATCCAAATGCCCAAATGAGGAATGGATTAAAAAAAGTCGTGGTATTTTTATACAATGGTGTACTACTTAGCTATAAAGGATAAACTGGAAGCTTTATAGGTAAATGGATGCAACTTGAGACTATACTCATAAGTGAAATAAATCAGACTCATATGTGTAAACATCGTATTGTCTCCCTAGTGTGAGAAGCTGAAAGAGTAAATAAGAACCAAAATGTAAAACAAATATTGCAAAATGGAAAGAAACTGTTCAAAATGAAAGAGAAACTGGATTGGGGAGAAAGAGAAAAGAAGGAAGGGAAAGGATATATAATAAAAATATATATACAATAGTTAAGATTGTTATACTACTGATTTCTATTAGTTCATTGAAAAGAAAGTTTTGTGCATATATTGTCTGATCAATTTTTATGCCTATATTTTGTAATCTGAGCACCTACATTGAAGATAATCACAACATATTAACCATTGTTACTCTCCCACTATCTTGTTTTGAAATTTTGTACCATTATTTTTATTGTTTTTTTCTCTTAAAAATAAAAAAGAACATACTTGGAGAACAAAAAGAAAAAATATATATAGCTATATATATTGTGTGTTCTAAATATGGAGAAACATTAATGTACCCTGGGGAAATGTTTTAATCTTTATACTATTAGCCTTAAAATAGTTTATTTCCTACAACATCACTGATTCCAGACATTACTTACATCTCCAAAAATACACCAGGGGAAGACGGTGTGCTAAGCAGTATAAACAGTGTTGCAGTAGCTGGCAAGTGGGCATTTATTAGAACACCATCAGAGACCCTAGATGATCGTAACAGGACGACATAATGAAGTCATAGTGTAAAGCTTCTAAGAGTCTAAAGACAAATAACAGAGTCACTGCCAACAGCCTGAGCCTTTGGGAAAGCAAACACACAGTTCTGCTGTTGCCTCTACTCCCAAAGCGAGCTAAGGTGGCGCAGACAATTTCACTCTAAAAGTCATTAATATAGACCTAAGACAACTTTAACAATAGCTTTTTAAAGGCTCTACTGCATCTCTACTAACACTGATCTAGCTAAAGTTGTCAGCAAAGATAAACAGTTTGGTGAACTCTACCAAAAATGTACAGAAAATCAGCCTACACACACACACACACACACACACACACACACACACACACACACACAAACTTGCTGGGCATGAATCCAAGAAAACCCACTCAGGTTATAATAAAGACCTCTGCAAACATTTTCAGTGTGTAAGGAGAAAATAATTGCTTGGTACATGGGAAGAACTTTTCCACTCACAGCTCACCAGAATGAGCACACCTGTCTAGGGGAGTTTTGATGACACAGAGAGGACACACCAGTTATTTGTAAGATGCAGAAAGTAGGATTGTAGGGCCATCAATATCAGCGCAGATAAAATTCAACTATGATATTAGACCTAAGAACCAAGACAGTGCTCCAGTGAAATCCGGGAACTCAACCGCAGTGTCTCTGTCAGCCAATGATCCACACAGTTGGTTATACAGGGCTTTATGTAATGTGTCATGATGGGAGATTAGCACGACAACCTCTCAGCCTGTAGGTGCTGACCACTATAGGTGGGAAATCTATATACTCAGTAGCGGATGGGATGAGAAATGGATTTATGTTAGCGGGTTTCTGTGAATCCTGAGAGCAGCTGATTGCTTGGCTCTTCAATTACTTCCTCGATGTATTAATTTCTTCCTGTCTTACATGAACATCATCTCTACTACACTTTAAAACTTGTATTCTGATGTTAATGTTGGTTCACATCATTACACAGCGTTAAGGAGTCCAGCACAGTTACCTGGTCTATTCTCTCTGTTTCATCAAGGGTCTCAATTCTGCTCATATCCAGGAAAGGCTTCTGTGCAGAGACCTGGGATCCTCGCATAGCCCACACTGCAAAGGCCAAGGGGCGGCAATCTCAGCCAGTTTTCTGGAGAGTCTCTCTATGGGGACTTACCTTTGAGCCTGTGTGTCCCTATTTTAAGCCCATTTTTCTATCAGATTCTCTCTTTGTATCAGATTTACAGGCATTAATGAGGCTGTATCCTAACTAACTGTAAAGGAGGCCTAACTAAGGCCCTTGGCCTCAACTGCCAAACAGATGCCCCCTATATTTAAGAACGAAATTTGACTGACTATCAAATCCATATGCAACATTAATCTAGAGGAGGTTATTTTCTTCTGGGCTTCTATTTCTCATGGGATTTATTCAATTTTCAAATCTTAAACTCAATCCGAGCACAATAAAACTTATGAAAGGTTTTGTAGCTGAGAAGGAAATGTTTATAGATATACATACATATATAATCATTAAACAGCAATTTATGACTTAAATGAAATTTATTTGAAAGTATTTAGATAAGTTGATTTCTTATTGTGTAACCAAACGGAATTGATAATGACAGTCTCGTTTGAGATGAAGAAATATGAGTATGCATACATGAATATCAAGTTGGAAAATTAAAATGGAAATTGCTGTCACACTAATGAAGAACGAAAAAAATGCATGCAATCTAATCAGCAACCTATCAGTAGCTCAATCTTTTCAATCTTCTGTAAAATAAAGTCAAGCTCATGGAATTGTATTAGACATTTTCGCAAATGTACCATGTAATTTCTGTTCTTTTTATAATATCGTCTTTCACCCTTGCCAACTTTGAAGCTTCAGGCTGTTTTAATATGGCATTGTGTTCCTCTTTTGGCTTCTCTTTACCTGAAAAGTAAATAACAGAACATAAGACACTATTAGACTGCCCCGGGAGAGAGGGCTAAGGAAGCCAAATGCTGACCATCTGCTGCAGCAACACAGCCCAACTCTGTCCAGGGCTGGAACTGTCTCTCATCCCAAACTCTTGGGGAAAGAAGGGTGGTCAGCACCTGCCACTGGTGTGAGAGGTCCGCCCAGCATGGAGCATCAGCACATGGCTCCAAGGCTCCTCCACATGCAGTCAAAAGGCGCCTTTAGATGACAGTTATCAGAAGTTATGCAAGGTAATCGTGATGTTAAATGCTGCTTTAAACATAAAAAATTGCATGAAATTTACTTCTCAAAGCAAACTGCACAATTAGAAAGAGCCCCCAGACATGTAAATTAAGCATTCTGACACAAATGCACAAAATTAAGTGGGCAACATTAAAATGGAAGGTCACGTGTCCACTTTGAGATAAGCGGTGCTTGACGTGGAGCAAACTTCCGGTCTTGACTCAAGGGTAATTAGCAGTTGAGCAGCCCTGTTTCAGCCATCAGAAAAGAAAACTGCAATAACTAAAGGCAAAGGACTAGCTGCCACTATGTAAAGACGTTACACATGACTGGGCCCCACACACTTAACTGAATAGTTTGTGGAAACTTGCAATCATTTGCACTACTTCACAAAATAAATATCTAATTTAAATACAAAAAGAAAAAAGCAAAAGATGATGAACGGCAGAAACAGAGGGACAGGAGAGGTTCACTGAATTACCACCCATGTAGAAACTGCTGTCACCTTCCGTATTAGAGACTAGGAAAATAACAGAAAGAATGTAAACGTGTGCATGTTTATGCTGCTATGAAACAGTTACTTAATCAGCAAAAGCTAAATGACCTAATCAAATTTCTTAGACAGCAAATTAGGGGTGACAAAGAAATCTAAAGCAAATGTAAATAAAGCTGACACCTGTATGTGATGTCCATGTTGAGCCATCACCAGTCACAGAAGAAGTATCACTTGCTATCGCTAAGTAGCTATCACATTGGCAAAAATTAGTGTGCTGTGGGAATTATTTTTCTACATGCAACGCTACGGCAATAATTATTACCACATTAGGGATATACTTCTTATTCAGCCCTTATTTTGAAAATCAACAGGATCAAAGATAAAACAATTTTTTCAATATAAAAAACATGTTGGGAGTCACTCAGTTAAGAATTTTCCTATACATTTTTTAACATTATATTAACTTGTAAGTGCAGTATTATTGCAGTTATGAGTTTATTGCTAAGAATGTCATTATAGATTTCTAAAATTAAATATTATATTCAAGTTATTTTTGGCACTTATAAATAAGACTAATTTTGTAACAGACTCCCCTAGTAATCACTACTTCTCCAAAAACATTTTTCCATCTAAAACTGGTTAAATGGAGAAATCCAGAGAAAATGTACAGGAAAGCACTGGTATTAAGAAGCTCATAAAGATCCAAATAAAGAGGCAGTTCCACCTGTTTTCTTCTACATTTATCGGTACTAAGCAAAGGCACCAGCCCTTCGTGGTTTGCAGAATGTCATAGTATTTACAGCACAAGCCCCTTTTTCTATGTGCTGATTACACTGTAGCAGCCAGCGATCGAGCCCCCACATTGCATCAGCCAAAGAAGCCAGACCCATGACTTCAGCGAGGTTTGAAAACACCTCTCCAACTGGATCCATTCTTGGAAAGTATGCGACTACATACTTGGGGGTAAATCCCAGAGCTGCAGGAAATATGATGATGCCTTGGCATCCTAGGCTGTGACTACGCCTTGGCAACCGGAGACTCTGCCCCAGTCCAGACGCCTTCTGTTACGCTAACACAACTCAGGAAGAAACACAAGCATCAACAAAAAGAAAACGTACATAGATTCTTGAGCTTGGATTTGACACTCATTCTCACCCTCATCCATCAAATTCATCTGCGCTCATTAGCAGCAGCAAGAATGCTGGAGACCTGGCTTGAAGTAAAGTCAGTAAGCTGCAAATTCAACACCACAAAGTCACACATTCACAAAGCAAGATGAACTGGAAAAGCACAGGCTTCTTCAGAGCATTTATGTAACAGGAAGCCTTCATTAGTAAATACATATTTAAATCTCCTCCCATCACAGCTCGGTATCACACTTTTACATATTTAGATTTGATATTTAGAAGCATTTAAAGGGAGGGAAAGACTAAGCAGAGAGAGGGAATAAAGAGCAAAGGCAGGATTAAGGAAAACCATAGACATCAGGAAAACCACAGAAAAGTTCTCTCAAGTTGAATCTTTACAGCTGTATTTGTTCTTTTATGCTAAAGAAACTTTAGGAAGAGAAGGCTACGATCGGCCCCGGACTGTCCTTCCTTCAGCCCTGCGGTGCACCATGGTAACGTAGTGTTTTCTTAGTAGGCAGCTTCCTTGCACTACGGTCTGGGAGTTGTTTTGGGCTATTACTACAGGTATATTCTAAGATCAACCTGTATACCATGTAAACAAAGCCTCTTCTAGAAGAAATGAATGCCAGGGAAAGAATTTGAAAAACAGAATCTCTTCTAGACTGAAGTGACTTGTTTAGTACACCCTGGGGTACATGTTACTCTTGGGTTAAAAGTCTTTTGAAAGAGTAAAGGACCCAAGAGCCTTTCCACATGTCATAGAACAATCACTTCATCGAAGTGCAATATTTAGCCAGAGTAGGTAATATACATGTCTCACCCCAAACCACCTTTCTTAAAGATACAGAAATACCTTCCTGCTTTAAGATAAATTTTATCAAAGTGCAGAAAGCTAAACCAAAGAATATCCAAATAAGCCAAGACAGCTGTCAAGCTGGACGAAAGTCACATTTATTGAAGGGACGAGAATTTACAGGTAAAAAGTAAGAAATCTATGAGAAAACTTAAAGGCAGGGCTCAGAATTGGGGGTTGCCTGGCAGGAACGGTAGAAAAAAAATGGAAGTCCGGACAGAATACAATGGCAACAGGGACGGAACACTGATGGAAGAAAGGAATAAGATAGAGATAGCACAATAGGACCCAGATAAGAATAAAAAGGATGAGAAATGAAATAGGCATGAGGAAGAAAATAAATATGACAAAGATAGAGACACTGTGTGAAGGGGAAGCAGTGTACTGAGAGGTGGAACGATTTTCATCTCTGACCATTCTCCGAGAAATACAGTCTGTGTATAATGAGCCATTGGCACGCTGATAACGATAAACAAAAACAAAAAGTAAGGGGCTGGGGACTTAGCTCAGTGGCACAGCGCCTGCCTGGCAAGCACAAGGTCATAAGTTCAATTCCGGGTACAGTGCACAATTTTGGATCTCCCTATGCTACCTTGAGCCCACTATCAGAAATAGATCTGATTTCAAAAAAAAAAAAAAAAAGCCTGTGGAAAAAAATCTTCCTTCTTTAAAGAACTGTATCATTCCTTCAATCAAATAGGACCACGCAACAGGACACTCTCTTTACAACTGCCTGATGGTGTGTTCACATCTTGTCCCCAAGACGTAAAAGCACTTCAGATCTGCAAATCACCTCCACCAAGTCCTGAGCACCACATTTGTGTGCATGGCCAATTTGCTTCTAATTCAATGCCATTGTGTCTTATATATTTTCCTAGAACATAGGAAATTTGACATGAAATTCACTTCAGAAGAAGCAGTATGAGATTTTTAAGAGTGTAAGCTTTGGAGTCAGACAGATAATCAGGCAGAACCGGGCTAGGCCCGCCCCACCTATGTCTCACAGCCAGGTAACCGTTCTCCCCAGGTCTCAAGTTAATCATACGTCCCTTACTGGGCTGAGGCTGGAGGATCACAGCAGGTTTGAGGCCAGCTTGGGCTACAAGGGGGTGGTTCAAGGCCAACATGAACTACACAGAGACCTTATTCCCCTAGGTAATAATAATAATAATAATAATAATAATAACAATAATAAATAATAGATTATATATTCCTTGCAGGTTATTGTGAGAATTGAAGACAATAAAGATAAAATGTTCAACCTTTGATATACATTTGTTAAATGTCAGTTGCTACTATTATGTGATTTTCTGTACTCAGTGAAAGACCACATAAAATGTTTTCATATTTTACATAAATTGTAATATAAATTAAATATAAATTAGATAAATCCATATTTTAAAAGCAAACAACTATCAATATATTCTTAAATTTACAAAACATTAACCTTTTAAGCCTTAAAATAAAATGTTTAGGGAGATAAATAATTAGGTGAAAACAAATACTGTAGACACATAATATACTAAGAAGACAGAACAAAGAATAATGTGGAGTGACAATTTCTGAATAATTATATGAAAATAATTTTTATTGTCTGACTTTTGTTAATTTATCACTTCCAAAATTTTTACCCTTTAGAAGAATTTATTATTTCACAACTACCTAGGTTATTTAAATATTTAATTTATTTAAATGCATTATGTTTATTTAAAATAAATATAGATATATTTTGTATTATGTATACACAAAATAAAATTATATTTAAAATATTTAATTATTAATATTGTAAACTTTGGGGGAAATGTTTTCAAGACTACTTCTTTTCAATTTTCAGTCCACTGTCTCTTTTTTTTGTTTCTTTTATTTTTTTTCTGGTACTGGGAATTGAACTCACAATCTTGTGCTTGCCAGGCAGGCACTGTGTCTCTGAGCTAAACCCCCAGCCCTCAGTCCACTGTCTCAAATAGAGAAGATACTCTTGGGAGCAGGGGGTCTAAATTTCATAGGGGTAGGCTGGGTCCTAACTTGCTTACAAAAGATAGCTTCAAGGTTTTTTTCACATATGATGAGGAAAGAAATAGAAAAGTGGCTTTTAAGTAATCTGGATGAACTCAGTCAAGCTAGTTATTTTAATAAAGTAATCTCTTCAGAGTCAACCAGTATCTTTCTGTGTAAATCAAACTTGACATTTTAGTTTTTTTTTCAAAACCATTTTACATCTCAAAGTATCCATGCAGAGGGTTTAGTGTGGCCTCTGAAAAGGAAGCAGTAGGTTGGACTATTTGGCAGCGATCCAAAGGAGAGCTCAGAGACCTGCGCATGGCAATCACACCAATCTTTATGTACAACTCCCTTCCAGGCAAACGGGTCTACGTACATGACTTGGTTAATGGTCATAATGTTCAGTCAGGACTGTAGGTTACATCTGGAGTCTAGACCACATAACATCACTGAAAGGTATAGAGAGTGATCCTCAGCTCTGTGTGACCTAATCATGTGTCACCACACGAAAAAAGGATTTAAGTAGAGTCCGGGGAAATCTTTCTCTCTTCTAAGAGTTGGGCCCCACATATTATTAAGCCCCACTGAGGGTAAAGCAGTGTGCCAGATATTGTGGAAAGAAAACAAAACAAAACCAGACTCATTTCCAGGAGCTTAACACATCCTGTTCTTTTTTTATTTACTTGTCTTCTCTGGATTTAAACTTGTTAAGTGCAACAAACTTATTCTACCCGCATAAAAAGTAAAAGTAATAAGATCAGGCTTATGGTGCACAGAACATAGGTCCTGCTCAGCCTTATGAGCTGGTTCCCCATACTGCGAACACATCCAAAGGGAAGCAAAAGTTTAAAGCTATGACAGTTTAGGGGTGCGGGACACGAAAAGGGAAAGAAGGGGAAATTCTGTAAGTATGTATATACAGGATAGCTAACATAGTTGCACGGACTGTCTTCTATTGCTCTACAGAAAGAAAGAGTTAATGATTACTTGTTTGATCAATCTTGTATGTCTCTATTTGTTTTCCTGACAAACCACTTTGAAGATATCAATAAGTAATACAACAACCATTGCTAATTTCCTACAACTCCGTCTGTAACTCTGCTTTGTTTTTATTGTTCTTA
>NW_004955418.1:3862491-3887175 GCF_000276665.1 Chinchilla lanigera
TTGTATTGTTCTTACGCTCTTTTGTAAATGGATGTCTGTTTGTTAATATGTTTTCCTTCTTTTATTTCTTAAAATTAAATAAATAAATAAATAAAAAAGCTATGACAGTTTAATGTCTGCCCCCAAAAAGTGAGGGTTTTGAGCAAATATAATTATGAAGTCTTGGATTAATGATGCACTAACCCAAGACTTAATAATTGTTTATCTAAAAATATTTCTTAGTCAACATTTTTAAAATTTCTACTTTGTGAAGTCATAAAGGATGATTCCTCCAAAGAAACACAGATAAATACATTTAAAAACATAAATAACAGGAACCTACAAGCAAAATATCACATAGCTATAGTAAAGCGCCTTCTTAGTCATTGTTTAATCCAGTGTTTTCCGAAATGTATTGTGTGAAACACTGTTCTAGTGAGATATTCTTCAGGGTAACCAAAACAAAAAAAGAAAAATGAAATCAGTTAAAAGTCACAATGTACTTGAGAACATTAAAGACTAAATCTAACAGTAATGTTTAGTATAAAATTTCTCAAATTTAAGTAACCTTACAACCCTTCTCTGGCCTTAGAATTATTAACATCTCTGATAGTTTGATACCTCAACCTGGCGAAGTTCTCGTAGCATATTACTCAGTAGAATAACAGTGTTGATGCTGCTGTGAGCATATTTTGCAAGCATAGTTAAGAGCTACAGTTAGGTGACATTAAAGTAAGAGAAAATCTCCTTCACAATCTGGATAGTACTCAACCTATTAGTTGAAAGGCCTGGTGAGTAAAACTGAGGTTTACCCAAAGAAGAAATTCTATCTCAAGTCTAAAACATGAATTCCTGCTTATGACCTTCCTTTCTGCTGCCTTTCCACAGACTCAGGATTCCCAGCCTCCACAAGCACATAAGCCAATTCCTAGAAATAAATAAGTTATATATTTCTTTGTTTATAAATGTAGAATATTTATCATAATTTATAAATAATTTATAAATGTATTGATCAATTTTAAAATAATAAATATATTTACATGTTTAATATATAAAAATATTTATAAGTGAATAAAACAAATGAGTGAATATGCACATATATACATATCTCCTAAGATAAACACATGTGTGTGTGTGTGAATATATATCTCTTCTAAGTATATCATAATCTTTCTCTATATGTATACATAGGTCTCTTCCTTCCATCCATATATATGTATAAAATTGAGTTTGTTTTTCTCCAATAGAACACTGACTGAAAAAAAAAAGCCCAGAGAACTAAAATTTCATATAACAATAAATTCCAACCTTCTGTAACAAGAAAATCCTACCTTCCATAGCAAACCTATAATCAGATACTAGGAGCTCTTTGCCTGATTCCTATTTAACTTAAGGAATATAATAAATAGTAGTAGTTGCTGCTCAGCATCTTCTACACACACACACACACACACACACACACACACGAGATTGTCAAAGTCCTGAAAGTAGACTATGCCTGGAATAAATCAAACACCGCCCTCTCACTCCCTTTGTCTCCACAGCTTGTTTGAGTGTGGTATCAGTTAGTGCACAGCCACCCGCTAGCCTGAGTGGTGCGTTTCTGGTTTATTACTTAAACGAAGAAAGTTAAAATCCCTAGTGTTATGGATGATGAAGATCGGCAGTCAGTATTAACAGCAATGTTTTGCTACCATGAGGGAACCTGTCACGAAGACAAGGCCCATAAACCCAGGAGAGTAAGGTTGGAGGAAATGCAGAGAAATGAAACTGTGGTCCATAACAAACCTCAGGCAAAACCTGAACAATGTCTGAACTTCAGTGTGTTGGTCACTAATTCTACTCCATTATTTAGGACAATCCAAGCTGGGTTTCTTTGATGCTCTGGGACAGACGCACTAAGTGACACACATAAAAACATCTTAACTGCTAAAATAAAACATAGAGGAGATAATGACTAGAAATATAAGAATGGAGAAAGCCCTTTCAGGGGGCAGATGGACTGACAGGGCAGCAGAAGAGGGAAACAATAAATGGCTAAATGAGGAAGTCAACACGGGCCTGGTGCTCCGCAGCTATTCTAAGAATATGTTAGAAGACGTTCGTGTGGATGAGCCTCAAAAATCAGTGCTCCTTAAATGGCTGAGTGTCTGATGAGCGCCCTGATCATTCTCTTCTAAAAATACTTCCATACATAAAATTTCGCTTTCAATTTCAAGAGCTTCACATAATCCTGACACCTATTCATAGAGGTCTCTAGGTCATAGTTAGAACTCTACATGGTGGCAGAAAAAACTGTTAACATTATGTTTGTTATAAATAGATACCAAAAAAAAAAATAGAAACCTACTTTGGCTGAACAAAGGTTCTACAAGTTACAGCCATTTGGGAGAACCATTCACTCCTGAGGCTGAAAACTTTGCTCACACAATTATGATAAACAGACCCAAGGGAGTTCTGTGCAGGTTTCATGCACATTAGTAAACTTTGTCCACAAGTGTTCGGCATTCTGTGACACACAAAGCAAGTCATTATGTCACTTTTAACATGTAAGGCAATAGCCGGGGATATAGCTCAGCAGCACAAGTGTCAGCCTGGCAAGCACAAGGTCCTGAGTTTGATTCCTGGTACCAAAAAAAAGAAGAAGAAGAAACAAAAAGTCAGGCAACATTGATGATCAATAAATTCACGGGAAAATGAGAGGCTTAAAAAATTAGACTGAACAATTAATCTTGGAGGTAGAACAAATGGAACTCAGTGATCACTTTCTAACGAAGTTATGAGACTAATAACTAGATTTAAGGAAGAAAGTGGTAGACTAGGGAGCTAAGAACATGGTAGTGCTGGCTCATCTCAGAGGAGGAAGACCAGGGAAGAAAAAAATGTGCCCATTCTCACTACAAGCTTAGCTTATAGGGATGTAAACAAAAGAAAAATGACATTGTTACTCTTTCCTCTTATTTATAATGGAAATTTCTGCCCCTGATGTCAATAATAAATAAAAATAACTGTTCTTATCAGTTAAAGTAATCTGAATTTAAAGCCGGATATGGTGGTGCATACCTGTAATCCTAGCACTCAGGAGGCTGAGGCAGGAGAATCGCTGTGAGTTCAAGGCTAGTCTGCGCTACATAGCGAGTTCAAGGCAGCCCAAACTATACTCTGTCTCAATAAAGAAAAGTAATCTGAACTTTACGTGCCATTGGTCACTGCAGTCAGTGAAATTACTGCAATGAGAAAGCGAAGACCAGTTTCCTTGGTGTCTTTGTTTGGTTTAGGTCTTGTACTGAGTAACTACTTTGAAGATAACGATAGACAATGTAATAATTATAGTTATTCCCTTTTATTTAGCTATGAAAATATGTTTTATTTTTCATAAAAGAAAAAAATAGGGGGCTGGGGATTTAGCTCAGCGGCAAAGCGCCTGCCTGGCAAGCGCAAGGTCGTGAGTTCGGTTCCCAGTGCCGGAGAAAAACAAAAAAAAAAAAAAATAGTATATACTTAATGCAAATCAGGTGTTGGCCACCTTAATTTAAGAATAAATATCTGATATATTTCTTTTATAAATACTCTACGAAATCAATAGTGTCCCCAGTGTTAGGAAAATAAGCTTGGTTTCATGGCATGTGCAAGTCACACAGAAGTTCTCTACGTGATTTTGTAATGTGATATTAATATACTACTATGTTAGATAATATTTCAGTATTACATTAATCAATCTATGTGCTCAAACATTTAACTTTCTTGGACTAAGGAAGATCAACAAAAGGGGACTTATTTATGTTGTATTTTAATGGAGGTGGCTTTGTAAAATGGGTGGGCACTTGCCTATCTGACTAGTTTTTTCAGTAAGTTTCAGCTCCCAAATCACAGACTGCCAGAGAAGACAGACACTCAGGCAAAGATTCTTAACTGTGATTTTAATACCTTTGAGGGCAAAGGTTTTACACAAAGTAAATGTTATCCAAAATAGGAAAGAGAGCAAGTTTAAAATGTTACCTAAATTTTATTGTATTTTAAGACATTTTCTGAGTCCCCTAGAGTAAGCACAATATACAAGGGGGAAAACAGTACACACTTAACATGAGAATCTATAACAGATTCTTGGAGATAAGAAATGCTGTGTTCCGAAATAATTTAAGAAAGTTGTAGGAGGAACAGGCAGGGATGACTGAAGCCCAGATCTCTGCAAATAGCACTTGTGGGGAAAAGAATGGTGTCACAGAGTCTGAGTACAGAAGACCAAGGTCCTGGTCCACTTCTACTAGCTGGCTTTGGAGTGCAAGGAAAGACGCGTGACTTCTCTTTGCTTCCAATACTTCACCCATAAAATAAGACACCAGACTGGGTGATCTCTAAGATGCTACCCAGATCTAAGTTCCTAAAACTCTTGAGTAAAAATCTTAAGGACAATGAGGGAATATGCCATTTATGTGGACAAAAGCACAAGGTACAATCACAATTTCTTCAGTGATTTTGCGATATGAGGCTCAAAATATGTGCAGCAGGGGGCTGGGGATTTAGCTCAGCGGCAAAGCGCCTGCCTGGCAAGCGCAAGGTCGTGAGTTCGGTTCCCGGTACCGGAGAAAAACAAAAACAAACAAAAAAAAAACCAAAAAAATATGTGCAGCAGTGGCCCTTTCTGAGCACAGGAAAAAGCCATTTTCTATGCAGTTCTACCCGATATCAGTCTTAGTCTCTTTTTCCCCTCTCCAATAGGGAAATGGAGACCATAGGACTATCACAGGACTAATAAAATTTTCAGTTAGGTTAATTCAGTCATTATCACCTATAATTTAGTAGCACTCAACATTTTTTAAAAATCTACCCCTTGTGACAAAGATTCTTTCCTTGACCAAACTTTAGGCTTCTGAACCTTCCCCTAGGCCCACTATGCACTTCCTGTTCATGTCCTTGTAAAATACGGTTTAAGAACATCACTAAATCAGTTTAGCAAAAACTTCATGTTCCATATGTAAACGTTCTTAATATCTGATCAGGTTCCTCACCTCCTCATCAGAAGCCAAACAATGTCTAATTATCTTGGCTGTCTTCACCAAGAATCCTGTCAGGTTGGTTCACCCAGAATTCCCCTTATCCCAGATGTCCCATTTTAGTAAATTTCCATCTACTGTGCCTGATCTTTGGGTATAAATTCCCATATGCATTTGGAGTTGAGTACAGTCTCTCTCTTCTCTGTTCCAAGACCCCATTGCAGTGGTCCCTATACCTATCTCAGTGATCCTGAAAAAAGTGTGCCTTATCATGTTTTAACGAGTGTCATTAAATATTTTTTTTCTTTAACATCTGACAGGGACTGGGCTGGGTATGGTGGCACACATCTGTAATTTCAGCATTTGGGAGCTGAGGCAGGAGGATCGCTGGGACTTCAAAGCCACCCTGGGCCACATAGTGAATTCAAGACCAGCCTGAACTACACATGAAAACCCTGTCTCAAAAAACAAAACAGAACATCTGACAGGGACTGTCAAGGCACAGAAGAATGAAAAAATAGAGGTGCTTCCAGTACAAATGTAGAGGTGGACAGTGCCTGGCAACAGTGCCCTAAACAATAGAGGTAGAACACAAGGCTGCCTACCTCTAGGTCAGGTAGGACTTCCCTGAGGTATCACCTGTTCCATTCTGGGGAGAAACAGACATTGATGAGGCAGACAACCGACATATGGAGTGAGATAGTGTGATTTGGGGACGGGGGCAGTGGAGAAGCTGCATTCTGACATGGGTCAGGATGGCAAGTTCTCGATGAGGAAAAACAGCTGGTGGGACTGACATCAACGTGAGGATGCAGGGGTAGGGCCAGTGAGGCAGGAAGGGCAAGAAGAGCTGTACTGAAAAGACCTACCATCTGTGCAAAGGGGATCTACCTCCTGAATCGGATCAAAGATAGTAAAGGATTTTCAACAGGGTAACATTTCAGATTTGATGTCAGAAGACAATCTCGTAAGCAGAGTGGGATGTGCATTGGAGAAGAGACAAGATTTACTGAGGTCTCTTTCTATCAAGATATTGGTTTCTACTTCTGTCAGGACAATTAGACTCTCTGATTTCATGCCCTCCCTGTAAAGTGTCATTTCTAGTACATTCCATTATCCAAGTGGAAGAATTGTTTTACAATTGTTTTAGAAAGCTACCATGCCCAGCAGATAATTCGAGATACTTCTATCATCATGATCAGTCCCTAAAATAGTATTAATGAAACTGAGCTGAAGAATATTTTGTATGATGTCGTACCACTTATTTATATAAAGCTTGAAAATATGCAAATTGATGTTATGTGTATTTTCCATGGCTAAATATTATATACGAAAATACTCTTGTATCAGTTCTCTCCTATCAAGTTCTCTTAACAGATTCAAAGTTTCTCATTGTCCAGTACATTCCCAATTGCATGATTATTGGAAGTAATATATTTCTTACAAGATTTTTAGAAAATGAATTAAGGCATTCATTTTGTACACATATATGTTCACATACTGCATATATGCATATACAGTATTCACTGTGTATATGTATAATAACTTTGTAGTCATAAAGCAATACTTCGCAAATCTTCCTCACAGAGGATTACATGTAATATATATAGCTCTTGATGAAATTTAAATCTCCTTTCTGCTCTGGTGATCCAGGCTTATTCACCCAGTTTCAAAGACTAGACAGAAAATAGAAGGGGATTAATACTAACCATACATAGAGAAAACTAGCAAGTGACAAAGGTTAGCATGATGGAAATGACATATGGTACCATGTCCTGTCTGATATGATGCCGCAGAATGGCACTTCATTTCTGGGGCATTCTTTTCATAACCCATAATTTAGAGAACAGATGAATCCAAATGGGTGGGGTGGTGTAGAGAACACTCGGTCAGTACTGTTCAAGACTTTCAAGGTCATTAAAAACAAAAAGGATTGAAAAATTGTCACAGACCAAGAAAGACACGGCAACTGAATGCAACGTGATTGTCTGGATTAGACCCTGAAAGACAAAGTGGATCCTAACGGAAAAACTGGATAGATCCAAGTAAAGTTAGTTAATAGTGAAAAAAATTAAAATAAAAATATGCAGTGTGCACACAGATTTTTTGCTTAACAAATATAGCCACATATTTATCTTCTTTAAATCTTTACTATAATCCTATGAAAAATGCATAAGCATCAATTACAATTTAAAAGATTCATTGACAATAGTCACCTCATAGTTACCAGAGTTGGAATGCATTTTTAAACTATCACTGTTACCTTGAAAATTTTATTAATACTTGTTAGAATCATTGGTTCATTTTACGTGGCCTGCAGCCTCATGTCTTGCTTACTTTTCTCTCATTGCTGAGACAAAATACCTGACGCCCAATATTAAGAAAAGAAAAATTTATTTAGCTAACAGTTTGTGGAGGTTTCAGTCCATACTTGGCTGGCTCCAAGGTAGGATGGCACATGGCAGAGGGCAACAGTTCACGGAAGCAGAAGACAGAGAAAGCAGCAAGAGCAAAATGGGAGGAGCAGCAAGCAAGCCTCTTTCCCTCCCTTACATTGTATGCAAACTACCTGCCCCAGGGAGGGTGTAGCACTCACACCCTTAATTCCAGCCTTGGGCCATGGATCAATCATAAACTCCAGAAGCCTGCTCGCTCCATGACTGCATGAGGCTTTGAGGGGGACATCCAGACACAAACCATAACACCTCACTTTTTATTTTCAGAACTATCCCACAGCCCATGCTTTCCACAACCCTGGAAGCAGCAGACATCTGGAGAGGCTATGATATCCAATAATTTGTGATCCTTCCTTTTTTATAGACAGCCATTCCAGAATTATTACCCTTCAGCTGAATGATGCTCAGATAAGGTATTTGCTAGGTAATCTGGTCTGCACACCCCCTTTATTTCCTAGTCATAGGTATATCATTAACAGAGCTCTCAAAGTTTATTATTTTCTTTCATGGTATGAAACAATTCTGCCACCAGAAGAGAGACTAAAACAATGAAAAGCAGCTACTAAAAAGTGCGTGAGGAAACTGAAAATCAAATCCTACCATTTAAACAGCAAGTTAGAGGGGCTGGGGATTTAGCTCAGCAGCACAGCACCTGCCTGGCAAGCACAAGGTCGTGAGTTTGATTCCTGGCACCAGAAGAAAAACAAAAAACAAAACAAACAAACAAACAAAAATAGCAAGTTAGAGAAGTATAACGATTACAGAGTGCTAATAAAATCATAACACTCAAATATAAGAAGTCTCTTTTATGTGATTTTTCTTTACCAGTATACAGAGATTAACAGACTTTTTAAAATAACTCAAAAATAAAGGGCAACTGGGATGTGGGAAAAGAGAAGGGAAAGAAGGGGAAATTATGTAAATATGTATATACAGGATAGCTAACACAGTTGTATGACTGTCTTCTATAGCTCTACCGAAAGGAACAGTTAATGATTACTTGTTTGATCAATCCTGTATGTCTCTATTTGTTTTCCTGAGAAACCACTTTGAAGATATCGATAAGTAATACAACAACCATTGTTAAGTTCCTACAGCTTTGTCTGTAACTCTGTTGTTTGATTTGTTCTTATGCTATTTTGTAAATGGATGTCTGTTTGTTAGTTTTCCTTCTTTTATTTCTTAAAATAAAAAATAAAATAAGATGCTCCTTAATATACATATTAACATATATGATTAACATATATAACCAATAATATATATATATACATATAAAGATCCTTAAATGATTTCCAGAACTCTATTCTTTATTTCTGAATCAGACAAGCGCAAGTAATTCTAGGTCTGATTGTTCTGTTTGCCACTGAAGAATGCCTTATTCTGGATAAAAATCTAATGACTCTATGACAAAGTGTTAGTGCAACTAAGATCTTAATGCATCAAAAGATTAATATTTTCTAATTTTAACACCCTTCTTAGAAACAAAGAAAACTGTAAAAATCATGGAGAAAGAACCACCTACAGCAGCTATTTTAAACCACCCCAACTGTCCTTTTTTGTCTAGAGCCGTGGAACACCTTCAGGTTACACTTTACATTCATTTCAGTATGTGAAATCTGAAGAACAATAGTCAGATATTTACAAATATTACACAATGAACTTTCCCTAGGGCAAAGGGAGCCTAGAGGCTCAGGAAGCTGCAAGCAACAGCGGAAAATGACCACAGCCCGGGGCAAACAGAGCCTTGGAATCTGAAGACATCTTTGGAGATCATGATATTCAATCCTCCACATCTCTCCACCTTTACACTGTTATTCCGACAGTAATCCCAATGCTCCTGAACATTATATATATTAAGCGTACCTATGCTATTTAATTACTATCTCCCTTTTACAGGAAGAAGCTACGGCTCGTTGAAAGCTTGGCTGAAATGACACAGTTCCTAAGTGGGTGAACTGGGACTCTACTGCATATCTTTCTATCCCTAAAGAGTGTCCTTTTGATTTCTTTTAATACTTAACAACTCCCCACAATTAACATCTCTTTCCCTTGGATCACCTTGGGCTCACGCAGAGTCATGCAGCACACACACCCTTTTTCAGTGTAGTGTGTGAGCTATTCATCAACCTAAAAAACACAAAATGTGCTCTTGGGAGTTCAGAATTTTAAGATGAAAAACTGAAACCAACGGCCAGAGAAGGTAAACTAGTGCTAAAGAAACACGGATGGGTTAAAAAAACAATAATCAAGACCAAACAAAACATTGGCAAGCTAGCCTTCAACGAATGTCAGCATTCCAGGTTTTCCAAGGCTGGAAACTGCATTTGGAATGAGGGAGCAAAAATGTGGTCAGAGACCCAAAGGAACACGGGGCGCTCAGTCCTGACAGCGATGCCCGAAGTGACCGTGTGAGCTGCACCAGAATCCGGATCCAAGTCCTGATGGAAACATATGATGCTCAAGATGGGCCAAGTTTTATTTTTTAATAGCTAAGCTTCTAGCTGGCAACAAAAAAATCCTGCGCCAGCTGCCGAGGAAATCGTGTACCAAAAGCTGGCAGGCAGCGGCACTTGGGAAGCCAACAGGTATGGGATGCACAGCGGGCTCCCGAGGCGCCAGGGCCCGGAAGGCAGAGGAGAGCAGTGTGACCACAGGAATATCATCTCGGTGTAACCCAGCAGGGTGGCAGTGTGTGGGGAACCCTCCTCTTGTTTCTCTTGCTTTTTTCAGAGCAACTCTTAGCTAGCTCCCAGCACGCTAAACGAAGAAAGGTGGAGGATGCATTAGCCTGCATTCAGTCTTCAGCCTGCATTCTCCCAGCATAGTGTGAAAGACAGTGGTGAGCACCGGGGAAGGAAAAGCAGCGCACTTTCCTCAGACTCTGAAGTCAGACAGGTGTCAGAGGGAAAAAGTACCATACACTGAGTGGATGAACAACAGACATGTACTTCTCACAGTCCTGGAAGCTGGAAGTTCTCACAGACTGAGACTGAGCGCCAGCGCGGCTCTGGCAAGGCTTTCTTCTGGGCTTGCAGATGGCCGCCTTCTTCCCGTGTCCTCATATGGCAGGAAGGGAAAGAGCAAGTGAGGCCTCTGGTGTCTTTTCTCACAAGGGCGCTGCTCTCCCCACGTGAACCCGCGCCCTCCATCTGCTCTAACTCTGCCTCTTGGAAGCTCGTGTCCCAACACCAGGGCGTGGAGGCTACAGGGTCAACACAGGAGATCTGGAGGGGTAGAAACGTTTCATCCATCACAAAGACAGGTACACAGAAAAGGGCAGGGACCTAGGCTGAGAGGGACAAAGAAAAAAGGAGCAATCAGAAGGGGACAGAGAGGTGCTTGTGGATTGAAGCATAACTGGACTTGGAAAGCAAGAAGTAGGCCTGGTGAAAGAGCAGCCTTTCTTGTGTCCCTTGCCCTGTCTCCAGGCCTTTCTCCCACCCACAGCTCCTTTCACTACATTCACCTGGCCTCTCTGGTTGTCCAAATAAAAATGGGAGACAAATTTTCCGAAACGATTATTTTGACTGCGTGTAAACATCAGGAAGATAAAGCTAATGACCCTACCTAGAAGTTAAGTCACAGGCTGATTTACATTTTTAACAAAATTAAACAACGGAGTAGATGATTTCTAAATAACATCCCCAAATAAAGATTGACACTGAACATACTGTTCATGCTCACAGTTCCCGAATCACCCCTCGTCAGCCACCCTTTCCCCTGCTGTGGTCAGGGCAGGGGATGTGTTACCAGACCATGTGACAGGACATTGCTAGCTGGTTACACAGTCACTGAAAGGTCATATGTCAGCTTTGTAAGAAGAATAATTCATTTTAGTAACAAAACTAAGCAGGAAAAGTTAGGAAACACACTTTCGTGCTAACTTTTAATATCTACAACTACTGTCTGTATTTGTATGGCTCACTAAAGAAAGTAAAAATGAGCAAAATTAACAATGAGTACATGCTTCTGTAAGAATATGAGGCATTTAAAAAGCACAAAATAACAATAAAAATATCCAAGGATCCTCCAACACATTTTGAGAACGCTTGGAGCTTAGAGATCCGGTTATTCCAAAAGCTGCTCTATCTCCTGAATACAAGTAAAAAGCTAAGGATGGGTAAGATGTTGCATTCTTCTGTTCCAGGCCAAAGCTTCAAGATATACAAGGCACTGGCCTGGAAGACCATAGGATAAGAGGTGGGTATATCTGAAATGATATGACAGTGCAGAAGTGGGAGAAACTGTCTACCTTGGGAGTAGGATGACAGTCCTGGAGGGATTGGCAGAAGTGTGTATCAGATGAAGAGAACTTCATGCCCAGCACCACTGAGATATGAGGATCACTAGGAGGCCATCTGGCCAAGGCTTAGACAAACTATTCCACCAATTTCAACCTCAGGTCTCTCATTTATGAAACGGTACAGGCAATAAGTATCTTGCAGTATTACTGAAATAATGAGAAGTGTGTGTAGGGATAGTAGGGTCATACTGATCCCGTGGTCAACATTGCATCATGGTGATCAGGAAGAGACGTTCAGGTAGATAATGTTAGGAAGCAACCTGTGTCAGATTGCTGAAAGGCTCCATGAGAGCGGCCGTCTCTGACATTTATCCTGCCCATACCCAATTCAAAATCATTACGTCCTACTTCCCGCCACCTGGCCTATTTCAGGAATGACAATAAATTTACATGCCAGGTACGGAGCTGCACATTTCACACGTCACGTCGCTAAGTTGTCATAGCAATGCTGAGATAGACATACTAACACAATTCTCATTCTATGAATGAAGCTAAATAAGGTTCAGTTTTACGTCGAAAGAGGCACAGCCATCTGGGAGAGATTTTATCTTTCCTATCTTAGCCTTTATCTTGCTCTGGAGTCCTTCTCACCCCACCGACTCAACTGTCCAGAATGGCCTGCTTGGTGCTCCAGCCTTGCAGCCATCCTGAGGGCTGCCTTGCCCACCTGTCTTCTTTGAGTATCACTCATTTCCACCACCTGTCACTCAAGCTGGGACTGGCTCTCTGCCGTACTCAGTCCAGGTCAGAATGGCAGGCCAACTGCTCCCCTACTGCCCTCGGCTCAGTCCTGACATCCCCTTTCCTTTGTATTGCAGTGTTTTAAAGAACTGTATTGGTTTGCTGGAAATTACTCTGACAATGTCCTCAAGTTTCCACTAATGTGGAAATACACACATACACATGCGGCATGCATACATACGACTAGCTCAGTCTATTATGTTTTTAGTTCACTTCTAGTTACACATTTGAATGCAGGAGCTCTCATGAGTTTACATCACCGGAAATTTTATTAGCTTGTACACTTGCATCAAAAAGCAAAGAAAGAGAAGAGCTCAAAACCTGGAAAGAGTCACAGAAAATGTCTCCTCTTACAAAAGAAATCTCTAAGAGATCCACTATGACTGAACCCTCCGAGCCATACTGATTTATTGAGTTACATATTTGGAATTTGGTCACATTCAGTAATACAGTTTTATTTCTTCTGTGATTGGATTGACAGAGAACACTGAAAAATATGTAAGATTCATTAAAATAAACAGGAAGCAATATATTTACATCCTGGTAAAGATGTCAGAACTAAAGAACAACTTTGTATGTCAAAGTCCCACAATGAAAATCCCGACTGACTGAGTTAAAAGTGGCCACTGACTACCTTTTTAAGATAAAACAGACAAAACTAAAAAAGTGTGAGACTCTAGCCAATGAAGAGTAAAATGCAAGCAGATGTTATTATTGAACGGTACATAAGGAGGACTTAAAGTAGAAGCCATTCAATGGCTGCACTGTAGGTGACAATAAGTGTGCGGCATATTTATAGATTTGCTATAACTAGCTTCTTTCTTCGTTTTTATGTTCTGGTTTGTAATACTAGCCAAGTTCTATTCATCATCATGATATAAGTCAAAGACTATGCACTCTTAAAGAATGAACATGTCATGTCTATTACCTTTCCAAGAAAACTTTCCAATCAGAAGGTGGTCTGAAATCACACACTCTTTTTTTGAAAGAAATACTTTTCATACCTAGTAAATTTTTCAGCCATATCATCCGGAAGCAGGCGATGACAATGCATGTATTAAAGGGGTTAAATGGAATATCCTGGCACCAATGCCTGCAAAACACTTCAGGCCACTGCCCTCAGCTGCCTAAGCCAGCAGTGAGCTGGATTTCCTATGAAGTAAGCTAATTAAAACTGAGGTGCTTGCAAACAAATAGAAGAATCCTATTTCTCTTTACCTTCCCAGACTCCATGACCACCAACTCTGTTGTTGAACCCAAACTTCATTTAACCTTCTACTTGAAGAACAAGCTGCGTTCCTTTATTCTTCTTTTGTTGTTGTTGTTCTATGCTTTGTGACTTTTTGGTGATAACAGCAGCACGTTCTTATCAAAACCTTTCATCAGGCAGTCTCAAAATTCATAACAAGTGCACAAACGTACCCACTTCCCCTTTCCGCACCAAGCACCACAAACCTTTTGATAAGATTTTTTTGTTTGCATTCTGACCTACTTATCTGCTTTAACTCACTTTCAGAAAGTAGAATGTTATTTAGATATAAGTAAAAACATTTATTCAGTGTTTACGGACAGATGCTATTCTTTGATCCAGTAATCATCCAATGAAAGGCCTTTGAGTATATGCACCTAAAACAAGTATACTACATACCTATGAATGTCATACTTGTGCTACTGAACCATTATATAGTGTGCATTTTAAGACATTCAAAAGTTAAAATTAAAAACAAAAATTTAAAAAAATCTTTTGTTCAGGGGCTGGGGATTTAGCTCAGCGGCAAAAGCGCCTGCCTGGCAAGCGCAAGGTCGTGAGTTCGGTTCCTGGTACCGGAGAAAAGCCAAAAAAATAAAAAAAAATTAAAAAAAATAAAAAAAATAAAAAAATCGATTCTCTAATATTTCTTTTAGCAGCCCATTGTACTGCATATTCCCAGCATACAGACATTCTGATTTAGAGACCTCTGCTTTAGTTTGGCTCCGAGGTAGATTCAGAATAAAAAGAAAAATTCTATTTTTTTTCCTAAAGGTTACCTACTGAAACAGGGTCCCAATTTAAAGGGCCTTAGTCCATCTGAGATATATGCAGAAGATATGTATTCAACACATAGGTAATGCATACTAGTAAGCACAAAAAGTAATTAAAATTTATAAGAGATAAATATTGAATAAATATAACAGAAAGTGATCACTTGAAATCTACTTAATTATTATGTCCTAAACAAATTTACCCACGGGTAGTGGGTATGTTATGAATACTGAACATGGTATGAAATTTTACCTTCTCAATTTCAAAACATTATATGAGGTAACATCAGCCATGTAGTCAATATCAAATAAAAGAAACAGAAAAAATAAAAATAGATGACTGGAACTAGTCAACAATACCGCACAGGTAAGAAGTATAACTAACCATTTCAATAGATGTACAGAAAGTGTTAGTGCTTGTTTAAAGCTTGTGCCCACATTGAAAACTAATATCATGTTAACATTTTTTGAGGTAAAGGAGCAGATTCAAGGTGGTTCCTAAAATAAATGGAGTTTTGGTATAAATTCAATCTGAAATTTTCTATGTAATTTAAGAGTAGGATTGTAACAGAAAATACCCCCCATGCTTCAGTTTTTTAGTTGCCCAGGTAACAGTTCCTGCTCCAGTTCTGGTTGCTCCTGTCTCTTAGAAACAGCTGGTCACTGTGATGCAGAGCTGGTCACTGTGATGCAGAGCTGGTCACTAGGATGCACATTGTATAAACCAATCCCCAACTGACAAGTCATTCTGCCCCTGTACTTCCTGCTTGCTTATCCCATATAAGCCCTAGACCACCAGAGATCAGGGCCTGACATTCTGGGAATGATCCCAATCAATGCCTGTCAATGTAAATAAACCTGCCTCCAAATCCTGGGTGTCATTTTGGTTTCTGCTTGCTGTTACAGAATTTTAACTTTACTAGTCTAGGTCAGCAAACTACTCACCAAACCTAGCAGCTGCTTCATTTTGTAAGAATAAATTTTACAGTTTGAAATGTTTTTTAAGTAACAAAAGAAGAATACTATTATGATATGAAAATTATATCTAATTCAAATATCACAGTAGTGAATAAAGTTTTATTGAAACAGAGTAACATACTTTCAGTTCTGCGCTGTATCTGATTTCACTCAACAACCAGTTTAGAGTTTCCACAGAGACCATATGGTCCACAATACCTAAATATTCACGCCTCTCTTTTGTTTTGTTTTGAGACAGGGTCTCATTATGTAGTTCAAACTGGCCTTGAACTCACTTTGTAGCCCAGGCTGGCCTTGAACTCCCAGAGATCTTCTGGCAGTAGCCTCCGAAGTGCTGGGATTACAGGTGTGCACTACCGTGCCCGGCCCAACTTCCTGTCTCTTTGCTGGCTCTTTGCTTGGTCTACATAACTGACCTCAGTCTCACACATCCTCTATCTTACCTCATCATAGGCTATGGAAGGCTTTTTCTTCTTTTCTCTTAACCACCATGGCACGTTTTCCCTCACTCAGTCCCACATTTATCTTCATTATAGGCCAATGACTCTGAGTCCTTCAACTGCTTCTATAGCCATCTTTTGCCCTTGTAATGTTTACTTCCTCTTTCTCCACAAATTTGGCTTCAAGTTTTTAACATTTTTTTAATTTTATTTTAAAAAGAAAAAAAACAGAATTTCAAAACAAGTTAATAGAAGAGTAATAATAATTAATACATTGTATATTGTTATCTTCAGAGTAGTTACTCAGGATACAAGATATAGGCATGAAATATTGTCCAAACAATATTAGCACTAACTTTTCAATGAACTAAGAGAAACTAGCAATAATAACTATCTTAACTATCTTGTGTATATATATTTTTTTCCTTTTCCCTTCCTTCCTTTCCCCCATCACAGTTTCTCTTTTCTTCTGAACAGTTTCTTTCCAATTCACAACATTTATTGTACATTTTGGGTCCTATTTACTTGTTCAGTTTCTCACAGTATTGAGACATGATGCTTACACATGTGTGTCTGATTTATTTCATTTATGAGTATGGTCTCGAGTTGCATTCATACCTATAAAAGTCTCAAGTTTATCCTTCTTTATGGCTGGGTAGTATTCCATTATATAAAACTGACACAGAGTTGATTAATTTTTGTTTTACAGACTCTCTTTGGTCTATCAAAGAGGTAGACCTCCCAATACTACCTCCCAATGTTATCTGTCACTGCAGTGTTTGTCCTTCATAAATTTTGAAAAATAAAATGCACGTGTGCATTTTCTGCCATTTCTTTTGCCTTTTCTTAGAAAGTATTCTCTGCTTAGAGACTCTTTTGCCAGAGTCAAGATTGTGGGGTTTTTTTTGTTTTGTTTTGTTTTTGTTTTTAGGTCTTTTTTTGAGACAGGCTCTCGCTATGTAGTCCAGCTGGCCTTGAGCTCACTTTGTAGCCCAGGCTGGTCTTGAACTCGCAATGATCCTCCTGTCTCAGCCTCCTGAGTGCTAGGATTACGAGCATACACCACTGCGCCTGGCTAAGATTTTGGTGTTATAGTTCAAGGTCCACTCCTCCCCCATGAAGACACCTCAGTTAGAAATATCACTGTTGAAAAGACAGCTATGGTTCTGTATGTCTATCTCATATTAGTATTTTCCTTTCAACTTCTTTATTAAATTGATTGCATAAAAGATATACATTCTCATATTGACGATTCTTGTCATGAATAAATGCAACAGAAATAAGATAGCAAGATATGTTTCACACAGAAACAATCCTGTTGTAAAAACAGGAAATTCGGATCCCTTAACAACAAAAGAATATCAAGAGCAGAACGTGAATGAGCTCTGTATTCGGAATACACCCAAATGTGTGTGCCAAGACACAACACCCAAAATATAGTTCATTTAGATTCCTTTGTTTATGATACATAATTTCTTAAGTATCCTTTTGTGAAATAAAAATAGACCTTAAGACACATGAAATCAAAATTGCATTTGTTTTCAAAATATAAATTCTAAATTCAAAGTAGCAATTTCACTGACTTTAAATGTTAAAAGTTCCTAAAGTAAAAGGCAATCTTAACCTTTTTGACCTTCTGAATGGGGCTTGCAAAGAAAAAGTAGACTACTTTATTCTAGTTATATGGAGACTAGATCTCAGCCTGCACTTAGTAGTATGAGCGACAAAGGACAGCAAGCAAATATCACTTTGCCTTCATATATAAAAATATGTGATTGAAACATGTTCTTTCTACTTATCTAGTAACCCTATGACACCACCAGCACAATGAAAGCTTAAACCTCATGCAACAGAATCACTAGAATACACATCTATCAAAAAGTTCCAAATCCCTGCCCCCAACACAATTTTAGTACATCTACTGGATAAGGTAGGTCATTTTGAAAAAAGTTATTTATTGGATTGATTTCTGATTCCTTATTATCAGTAAATTATAGAGCTGGAAGCCAGATCATGCTTATTATGAACCCACAACGAGTCCCTCACTGTGATCACACACACTGCCAACACACAACGGCCAGATGATAATTACTCAAAAGGTCAGCTCTATAACCAAAAGGATTTTAAGTGGCCAAAAGGCATAGAATTAAATAACAGGAAGTTAAAAAATAAGACTGTCCTTCTCCTCTCAATTATTTTTCAATTATTCTGATTACATCAAGAAGAAAACCTCAATTTGTGCCCCTGCGGTTTTAGCCCTGCTAATCTTTGATAATCTCTCTTCCTAACAGAGAACAAACCTTAGGCTTGCAGCCTTCGCAGGCAAACATTTCCAGATATAATTTAGTACTGATGCTACGCCTTTGTTGAAATTTATTTTTATAATTTGCTCTTGCTTTTTCAACTGAGTGAAAATAAAGCATTCTTTGTAAATAAGTTTAGGTGAACAAAGATAAGGTTGCTTAAAGAAAAATATTAAGCAAATTACAGCACAAACAGAGCGCACTCAGGACAAAAACCTGAACGATGTCACACAGAAAGGGGAAGCATTTGGTTGCAGCAGATATTCAGCAAAGTCAAATGAACCTCATCTATCAACCTCCCTGTGGTCCACGTATCTGCATAACCGAGGGAAAGTCTCCCAAGCTTCTGAGACATCGGTGTTTGTAAGTCAGCAGTGGGAAACAGGAGCGCACACTTGACAATGTTTAGAGACATGTGTAGTAGTTACGGCTGGGAGGAAGCTCACCACTGGTGTCTAGCAGGTAGAAGCCAGAGGGCATGGCTAACTACACTATAACACACAGGATAGCCATCACGACAAAGTATTACCTGGACGGGAATTTCTATAGTGCCTGGCCCGAGAGACTGTAGTGTAAAAGAAAAGAGAAAGACATTCATGCAGTATCCTTTACCTATCTGGAATTCCCCTCTCAAGGCCTGGGCACTTGACGCACGCCTGTAATCCCCGCACTGTTTGAGGCTAAAGCGGGATGACTGAAGTCCAAGCCCAGCCTGAGCAATTCAGCAAGACCCTGTCTCAAAAACAAAAACGAAACACTGCCGGGCAGGTAGTTCAGCTGAAAGGCCCTGAGTTCAATCTCCAATAATGAAATGAATAAAGAAATAAACAAACCATCTCTCCAGACACTCCTACTGTCCTCACCTCACCTCTACCAGAGGTAAAATAATGCCTGAGCAAACTCTGACCTAAATCCTCCCACATTGCCTACCCAGCCGCTGCCATCCATCTGCAATCAGAATGCGAATACTACGTCATCAATATTCTGCCATAACTTTCTAATGAAGCCACTGAAGCTACGAAATTTTCACATGATCCTGCACTACAAATAGATGAAAAGATAATTATGGTAAAGCTTAAAATAATCGGAGTAAAAACTTGACTCCAGGTGCTATTGATTTCATGAAAAATTATTCCTTGGCTTCAATGAGTCCCTCGACTCAACTGAACACCACATTTTGCAGAGCAAACCTAATTCTGAAATTTAAAGAAAAGCCAACATTCTTCTCCTTAGATATGTTAGTTTTTCCAAGAAAGAGTTTTTTAAAAGTCAGAAACTACTTTCCAGCTAGAGAAGAGAAAAAGAGGAGGAGGAGAAGGGGGAGGAGTAGGAGGGGAGAGATAGAGGAGAACAGAAAAAAAAATTACCAAAAAAACAACCAGTAGTTGAAACAGCTCACTTGGCTTACGCTCAATACTTTGTTCTTAAATAGCACTGCAAACTCAGAGCCCACATACATATGTATGTCTGAGGGTAAGGTGCTTACAAGAAATGTCTTTGAAGCTATTTTGTGGTTAGTGTTCTCTCTCTGCAACGATCTCCACAACAGTGTACAAGACAACACCACACCTGTCTTTTTCCTTTAGCAAAAAGTCAGGAGTTCTTTTTAACTTTGTAACAAATTTAAACATGGAAAAACAGTGTCTCTTAAACCAGTGATCCTATCATAGTCTTCAACTGACTTTAAGGTTCTTCAGATATTTCCAAATCAGTTGAGGTTCCTATTGCTCAGAGGTGTTCTGGGGCTTTCAGTTCAACTTGATTTAACTCCGAATCCTGGCACACCTGCGGTAAAGTGGTAGTGAAGGTGAAACTGAACCCCTTTCATTTCAGAACCACAAAACACTCACCAACGGAAAAGTGGCATTGTTTTCAACGCCCATCAGCTGCAGGGGTGGCAGTGGCCAGTTGTCCCACTGTGAGTGAGATCAGGATCCTAATCACATAAATTTATGCCGGGGATAAACAGGTTACACTGTTTTCTTTTTCCTGTGGTCACTAGAATGGAGAACCCTCAAGGACAGTGTAAGAGGAAATCCAAGGACAGGAGAAATACTGGCCAAGAGAATGGCCTAGGAAAGGGACAGACCAAAAGAAGGGGAAAGGAAGAGAGAGGCTCTGATTCTTCACTTGCTGTGCTGCTGACTGGACGGTGTCCCTCCAAAGCCATACGTGGAAGCCCTTACCTCTAAGGCGATGGCATTTGGAGTCGAGGTCTTTGGGAGGACATTAAGTTAAGGATGAGGTCATGAGGATGGGGCTCTCTTAGGATGAAGTTAGTACTTGTAAGACGAGGCAATAGAGAGCTTGGTTTCTCTCTTTCCTCTTTTCCCTCACCCTCTACGTGGCAAGAAGTTGTCCTCTGCGGGACCAGAACAGGAGAAAAAGAATGAGCTAGCACCTCCACCTTCACCTTCCCAACCTCCACCCAGATCTGTGAGAAACAAATGTTTATTAAGCCAACCAGATATTCTGTTACAGTAGCTTGATCCAAGAGTGCTAAGACAAGCCAAGAACGCGGAGTGAAGCCCTCCTCTTAGAAAATGCACACTTTCTATTTCCCTTTATGGAATATCACCTGGGCCGAATATCACCTGGGCCACAGTTACACACCCGCTGGAGCGCATCTCTTCTCAAGCTGAGTTCTTCCCTCCACAGTGAAGCACTCCTCCTCTAGTCCTGCTGTCCCCTCCGCTTGCTGGGACGCTATGTCTCCAGCAGATCTTCCAGAAACACCAGTGTTTTTCCAAATTTTAGAAGGGAAAACTCAGTAATTACTTGGCAGTAAAGACAGACTACTTTTTGTCTACAGAGTAGCCAGCTCCACATGGCCACTGTTCACTGCAGCCAACTGGCCTGGGAGGCATTTTTTATTTTTTTAAGGAAACTCAACCTCAGAGTTTCATCTGGATGCACAGATTTATGGCCAAAACAGAGTTTTCCAACTGAGTTACCCAATATGGAGGATGTGAAAACACATGAATTTTTCCAATATTTTCAATAAAATTAAACAGCATAGAACAGAAAATATTCGAGTGTATTGTTGGCAATAAGAATAGGCATTAGCTCATGAAATTGTTTTGTTTCACACACATGCACATGTCACTAAACCTGCATGGTTGTTCAGCAGCCATCTATATATACACACATAGAATGAATATTTCTACACACACACATCAAGAGATGCCTCGTAATAAATTAGTGACTATAATTAAGTTTTCGTTTTTGTGTCTGCAAATCAGGAGAGAGTGAGTATTGAAGGTCAGTAGACTAAAGTAACAATAGTAAGTAAAATGGTAATGTAAAAAAATCCAAAATAATGTAACACACTGTTATTTTGTCCTAGTTACCTTTTATTTGGTTTTTCAATGTACATGTCAGGAAATGGACCTGACTTAGTCACAAGTGTTCTTTCAATCTGGTGCAACAGGCAGAAGCATGAGGTAAAAAATAACTAAAAAGTGGATGTAGGTTTTTATGCACAAGGCCAAATCCTCGCCATAAAGCAGGCCATGCCAATTCTTGTCATCTCCTGTGCCAAACCACTGGGCAGAATCTGAACCACAGGCAAGCTCTCCTCTCCATTAGAAAAACCTTGAAAATGCCAGTTCCTGAAATCACTGGGCAAAAGACCAACTGCTATCTAGGATACAGAACTCTGAATAGGATCATGGCTAACTCATATTTTTAAAGTAGAATTGAGTTTATTAGTATATTATGATTTTTATAAATCATAAATATTTTCAAATGTGATTTTGGAAAAATTAATTTGCATGAAACTTTTAAATAACCCATTCACACACATCCATAAACCCCCCCCCCCGAAGAAGTTATTTCCTCTTCCCTGGTCTGAACAGCTGTACATGAATAAAAGCTTCCAGCACCTGCCTGCACAAGCTCCATGCGGTGGCTTTGTGGGGACAGCCATGGGAATGTGGGGCCCCTGGAGTTGCCACACACATCCTCGGTTTCCATCATGTTGCCCCAATGGTCATGAGTTGGACCTTGAGTTCAAGAGTCACTAGTTTATAACAGATAGTGGTAACAGAGGAACCAACCCACAAGGTACTCTGATAGTGACTGTCCATACTCTGCAGTTACCCGGTGGTACCACCCAGCGTCAGAAGCACCATCCTCTTAGCATGTCAACCTCAACTGTGTACTAATTAATTAAAAGTACTGTTCTCAGAGTTACCACTGGCAGGCAGATTTTATTCAAGACTGAGAAAAAGACTTGAAACCAATTCACGGCGCTAAACTTGATCACCAGTGTAGGAAGGAAGAGGGCTTTTGTCACGTAGTCAGTACCTAAAATGATAATTCTGTTGCATCCTCTAGCTTTATAAATTCTTAATAATGATATGGAGAATACTAGTTGCAATATATTTTAGGTTTATGGAGTTAAAAAGTACCGCTTGGATCATGAAGTGGTAACATTTCTCAAAGTCATAACCAAATAGTGTAAGCACACAATGCTGCCATCTACAGATAACTTACCTAACACTACACAGCGCTGCTGGAAACAGCCACCGGAATACACATTTCTAGCTTTTAGTCTCAAAATACTTAAATTCTATTATTTTTTTAAGGTAGTCAAAAGACTAGATAGCGGGGCAAGAGTCTTAGCAATACACGATAGATTTATATTTATCGCCCAGAATTTTCAGCAACATGTAGCACCAAACCTTAGGAAGATAATTCACATTCCTTAGGTTTTCTCTATGCAGTCTACCAGCTACCATCTCATGTGTGCGTGAAATTGATAGGCTGTTTTTCCTACCACTTCCCCACTCCTCAAATTCAAAGAAATTTCTCAAGCTTTCTGAGGGCACAGCTTATGTATAAAGACAACACGTATTTAGAAGTCAGAAACAGTCAGATGCATCTGGGTTCGACGTTACTGAGAAGGCGGTCAGATGCGCTTTGGATGGGCTGCTGGGACAGTCCCTGCAGCAGCAGCAAGGCACTTCCTCTACTATGTGGCACTTTCCGAACTGCAAAGAAACAATTTTAAGTTGATTATCTCCTCAATCAAAATTTAGCACTGAACCACTGCAACTCATCTTAGAATTACAACAGGCTTTGAAACTTACAGAAAGACGCATTTGGTTGTTATTTCATTTCTGTGTATGCACAATAGACCTTCAGATGAACACTGAGAAATGTGATCAAAAATGGGTTTGGGTAGGCATTATCCCATGCTCAAAAATTTTGAGACTTTTTAAACTAAATATTCATTGAGAAGTCTTGCATTTTTTACACACACCACTTGTACTCAATTAGCAAATCAGAGAAAGGGAAGGCAGTGACCCTTGCATCTTCCCACTAACTACCAAGAGATACAATCCTGGTCTGTGTGGTCTCTAATGCCATTTTTTTAAAGTGGCTGTTAGCTAAACGATTTCCAGCAAAAGGAGAGTGAAATGGCAAAGAAGTTGGAACTTGTCAACAGTTGAAATGACATTCTTCAGATTCCCTATAATAAAAGGCCTGCATAAACTGAGTGTTGAAACCAAGTCACCTTAGCATGGATAACTGAAAGGAAGGAAGGGAAAGAAAGGAAGAAAAGGAAAGAAAAAAAGTTCAGTGGATAAAAGTCTGAGAACACACGGGATCATTCACAGGGAGAAACTGCTACTTGTTTGGCTCCTCAGGGAAGAGGTAAGAGCCATTTCTGCTTCCCTAGGGAGATGGTTTCTTGCATACATAATTTAAATAAATCACTCCAGCGCTGCAAAGAGGAGCCCGACTCTTCTCACTAATTACCACTGCCTGGACCCCTTGTGCTGCTTTCCCTTTAACTCTCTTAAATGATTCATCCCTCCTTTAGCTCCTGAGCACGCTCTGCAGGGAAGCTAGTATTTAAGTTTAATTTCCAGTGCCCCTTGCTTTGGAGGGCTCGATGACAGTCAGGTGGAAGACTCTAATTTAATAATTTTGTGAAGGTTTGGAAGAGCATCCTCCGACCTCCCCCTTCCCCCGCCCCCCGTCAATAACTATCGGTGAGCCAAGGCGCTGTTGGTGAACGCAGGGCCCACGTGCGGTGAAAACTGTCACCCAGAAGAAGTGGCAGCCGGCGGGGAGCAGCCGGCAGGGCGGGGAGTGCGGGCCTAGGCGCTCAAGGGGACAGAGCACCAGCACCTGAGAGGAGCTCAGCTCTCTCCCGGAGACACCTGGGGGAGAAATCAAGGGCAGGGAGCCCTCCCGCAGCCTCGGGAGGGGGCGACCCGCGCTCGCCGCAGCGCCCCCTTCCCGGCCCGCGGCCCCCGCCGCGCCCTCCGCGCCCGCCTTACCGTCCCAGCTCCGACTCCACCTCGAAGAAATCGCTCAGCGCATCCCGGTTGGAGCCGTCGATCCAGTAATCCGGGACGAGGCTCCCGGCCCCCGGGGCCGCACCGGCGGCGACCGAAGAGCAGGACGAGGAGGAGCAGGAGGGCACGGTGACTTTGAGCATCTTCGCGCCGCGAC
>NW_004955418.1:3887547-3895703 GCF_000276665.1 Chinchilla lanigera
TCCGGATGCAGCCGCTGGGGAGGCGCTCGGACCCCGGCGGCATCCCACACGCCCTCCCCCGGGAGCCCCGAGGGGACCGCGCGTCGGGGGTGAGCGCTCGGGCGGATGGGCAGAAAGGGACCCGCACGCTGTGTGTCTCCGGGCCAGAGCCTCCTGCCCAGCTCCAGCTAACCCGCTACCCCTTGCCATCCCTGGGGCAGAGCTTACACTGGTGGCCCAGGAAGCTGACCTTTGGTTGTCAATCGCCCGGTGAGAGTTGGAAGAGAGGGAAGGGCCTCGGTCCACGCTGACCTGACTCACCTTTGAGTGAAGTCTTCGGCGGGACTGGATGCTGATGGCACTGCCTCCTGAGTCGCCGATGGAGTGCCTGAAAGGGCACTTACTTGGTCTTGTCTAGTTCAGTCCTAGGGTCTAAAGGCCAGCGACAGACAGTGGCTCAGAGAATTGCAGGTCTGGAAGGGCCCTGGGGAAGTCAACGTGTCGAACTTTCTCCCTTAAGGCAGGACTTGTCACCATTCATGACAGAGAAGATCACTGCATTTAAGGCTCTTTCTTCTCTCCAAGAGATGCAGAATGTGTGTGCGGTCAGAAGCAACCTAATGTCCATCACTGTCACGGCAGTTTTAAGTATTGGCTGAGTGTATATTACTTATATTTCTACCCTTGAATTTTTCTTTTCAGATTTCAGCAAAAATGAACAAGTAGTTATTATATTCTAAATATAATGTAGTTGTATAATGTAGTTATTATATTCTAAATATATACATATATACCACATCTCATTTCTGGCTAAATAGCTCTAGGCCCTTTAATCTTACTTCACAGCTATTGTTTTTCATCCTTTTATCCCCAGCTTCCCTTCAGTGTGCACTGAACTCTTCCAAGTAAGTGACCATTCTTGAGAACACAAGTCATGATCATGTTCCAATACTTTCCTCTAGTTTATTGATTTCTTTTTCTTAATAGCTCTCCTGATACACAGGTGAAATAACCATCAAAAATCCAATCAAATCGGAACAAGAATGCCCTAGATGATTGCAAATGAAAAGGTAATGCAGTAATTAGAGAATGAGCCCATGCTCCCTTAACAGAGGCTCTAAAAATACCAGTACAGGTTCATACAAGTTCCATTATATGCCAGATTGATTATTTGGTGTTAGGCCAAAATGCTTCCATGACATTGGTTTTCAGAGAATGAATTCACTGATCTTCATGTTAGAAAATCAGTTTAATAAACATAATAATAAAACTCTCTGAATTGTTATTAAGTTTCCCTCGGCTTGCCCTGATTGGTGGAAAGATGGCACAGATACTAAGCCTTTTGTATTCATACCTCTTTGAGGCAGGTCCAGGAGTGACAGCCCCGCGTGTAAATATTTGGCTGTTTGAGATTCTCTTACCACATAGGTCCAAAGCCAGCACCTTATATTAAAGAAGGTGGGCTAGCCTTTTTCCCCTGCTGTTTTAAGAAAATGGCAGAGAAACATCCATTTCACGGTACAGAGGTGATTACAGAATTGATTCAGCATCCGTTTAGTCACTTGACACCTATCTTTTCATAAATGACTGTTGCAACTAATTGAAATTTTAAGAGGGTGCAGTAGTTCAACCTTATCTGCAGTTTCACTTCATGGTTTCAATTGCCTGTAGTCAACCAAGGACTGTAAATATTAAATGGAAAATTTTAGAAATAAACAACTCATAAATTTTAAATATCTCACTATTCTGTGTTGTGATGAATTCCTGTGGCATCCCACCCTTCCCAGCCAGGATGTGAATGATCTCTTTGTCCCGTGTATTTTCTCTATATACACGACTGCCCAGTAGTCTCTCAGTAGCCATTTCAGATCAATTGTATATGTGCATGGGAAAAACCCAACGGTACATGCAGGCTTGCATACTATTTTGATAGTTTCGGGGATCCACCGGCAGACTTGTAATGTATCCGTTGTGAGTAAGAGCTAGAGGTTATTGGCTTTTGTTTAATTTATGAAGGTTACATTTATTTTTAAAATACATTAAGTATAAATAGGAAAAATATTAAAAATAGATGGAACAGGAATAGAAAACATGTAATTTATTATCCTCCTTATCAAACCTCAATTTAAAATGATCAGAAAAGGAATAGGAATACAAAGCTGGAAGGGATTAACTAATATGGACAAATGATAATTGAGTTAGGAGACTGGAAAAACCTAAAACCTAGATTCACCATGGGAAAATCAATATAAAAAATGTAATTCTTATCACAGAATCAGGAAATTCTCCAGAGTTAGGGTATAAGAGTTTGAGAGAGAGGTAGAGAACAGATGAGACCTTGGAACCTATGAAAGCCACTCTTCACAGTGAGAAACATTCAATCAACTTTTCATGGCACATGGCAACTATAACCCTAGCACAAAACTTTAGTGTTATTTAAGGTAAAAAAAATTTGTACAAGAAGCTTTTACTGTCCTATTCACAGCCCAAATACACTGCTACCTAAATTCTGGAAGATAGTTTTTTTTTGTTTTTTTTTTTTTTGATAGTTTAATTTTGAAAATATTGCGCAAGGAATAAAATATGCTTTAAGTGAGAAGATAAAACTGAGACCATATTGAAAGCAGAGATTATAAGTGAAGCTCTACAAAATAATCCATAAGATTCCCAGGATGGTAGAAAATAAGCTTAATGTGTCCTGCTACCACTCACCCATACAAAAACTGGAGGATTTTTTGTGGGAAAATTAAACAATCCAAAATTGGGTAGGCCTATGGATACCAACAGTTGGGATACTCCAACAAAATATCCCTATTTCTAAAAGTCACCTTAGAGTGAAACACACCATTAAACAGGTTAAGAAATCCAAAGTTTCTAATGAGCAATTCAGTGTTTCATTCACACATGAATAAACAAAATTCAGTCCTGTCAATGGCAGAGTAGCTGGTATGAATAAATCCTCTGTGTGTAAAAGACTCTGGGCTAAATATAAAAACAGTTACTTACTTTTTAAAATTTGTTCTTTTACTAGTACATGTTTGCAGTACATAACGATCACCTTCATCATGGAGGTTTGTACATCTACATAACACATCTCAGTTTTTTCTTTTTTGTCCCCTTCCCTTCACTGCTTACAAAAGCTCTATTTCCATTTTTTCCTTTTGTGTTTTCCCCTTTAAATCTCTTTCCCTTCATCCCCTCTCCCATATTTAAATGTGCAGAATAACAGCTCAAATCAGAAAATTGAGGTCAATGTAACCTATGAGAGAAACTCTTCTGAGTGAAGAACATTCATTTAGTTTTTCCTCTTTGGGCCCCTACAGTTGGTTCAGGACAGTTGGTTTCAAACCCAAGCACAAAACTTTAGTCTTACTCACTTGAGGTGAAAGAAAACATAATTCAGGGCTGGCAGGGATATTAGAAATGGAGAAGGATATTCCAGAAAGAAAGGGTTTCCATGGGAGAATCTGAAAATCTGTATGTACTCTATACTTAAATAATAGACTGATGTGTGAACTATACAAGTGTGTAGCAGAGTCCAACAAAATCAGAACAAAGTAATAAGTAATAACTGGGAGGTTGAAACAGCTGGAAAGAAATTTTAACTGCAGTATGTGGTTCAAAGTATAAATCCCAACAAGGTAAACATGTGTTGAGGGAGGGAACTTTAAAAATTTCCCAAGAGGTGGGAGCCATGCTGAGCCCCAGACAGCTTCAGAAGCCTCAGTGACCACTCCCTACTCCCCCAGGTGTGGGAGCCACACTGAGCCCTGGTCAGCCTCAGGAGCCTAGGTGAGCATCGCCCTGCCCCCCTACACCATTGTGGGAACCATGCAGAGCCCCAGGGATCCTTGGGATCTTTGAAAATGACAAAACAAAGGAGTAAAATGCAGTCTTAGACATTCACTACACCTAGAACAAGTCCAGGAGACATCAACATAGAAGAGCTTGGAAGTCACACAACTGAAATTTCTGAAATGATAGCAACTGAAGTAAAGAAACAACTCTACCAGGCTATAGAAGAAATTAGATCAGAAATAATCTCAGGTAAGAAAAACTAAATGACAACCATAAAGAAAGAATTGCTCAGCACATCTAAAAAGACAGATTAAAAAAATAGAGGAGGATAGAAAAATGATGGAAACCATGAATAAACAATATAGGAAAGAATTAGAATGCATGAAACAGATTCAAACAGATATCCAGGAAGTTAAAAATTTCATTGAAGGCTGGCAAAATTGCTTGAATGAAGCTGAAGACAGACTTTCAGACTTTGAAGAGAGCTTTGCGTTGCAGCTATTGATCATGAAGGGAAAGATCCCTTAAAGATAACAAGAAACCAGAAAATAACAATTCAATAGCTACGAGATTATGCAAAAAAAAAAAAAAAAGTAACACTAATAGGTGTCCGTGAAACAGCAGGAAAAAACAAAAATGACAAAAAAGACTATTTCCAAAGTAATAGCAGAAAATTTCCCAAGCATGGAAAAGAATCAGACATACAGTTTAGTGAGGGATACAGAACTCCAATAACTAAAATAAATCTAAACCCAGACATATAATAATTTAGATCCCAGAAATTCAGCCTCAAAACAGAATATTAAAAGCTGTTAGACAAAAAGAAACAGATCACCTATAAAGGAAAGCCCATCAGAATCGCAGCAGATTTCTCAACACAAACCATCAAGAGGAGCTTGGAGTGAAGTATTTCAGGTCCTGAAAGAAAGCAACTTCTAACTGAGACTGACATACCCTGCAAAATTATGCACAAATCAACTGAAGAAATTCATGAGTACCAAACCAACTCTACAAAGAGTACTAAATGGTATTCTAGAAAGAGATAAAAATGACATAATTTCAAGAACAGCAATACAAAGGAACCACCAAGCAGAGCAAGCAATTAAACAGAGGGAAAAAGTATGGAACCAACAGCAGGAAAATAACATTACAAAGATAAGCCAATACATATCAGTTATAGCCATTAATGTAAGTGGGCTCAATTCACCAATCAAAAAAAGCAGTCTTGCCGAGTGTGGTGGCACACACCAGTAATCCCATAATCCCAGCACTTGGGAGGCTGAGGCAGGAGGATTACTGCAAGTTTGAGACCAGCCTGGGCTACAAAGTAAGCTCAAGCCTCACCTAAACTGCATAGTGAGACCCTGTCTCAAAAAGATAAAAGAAGCAGACTGGCAGAGTGGATCAAGGAAAAAAAAAAAAAAAGTTGGTCAAGAAACAAAACCTGACAATATGCTGTATACAAGAAACACATTCAACACAAAAGAAAATTTACATACTGAAAGTCAAAGGGTGCAAAACAATACTCCATGGGACATGAACGCAGAAAAAAAGTGGGGGTAGCTGTTTGCAGACAATATGAACTTCAAACCAGGAATGATGAAAAGACATAAAAAAGGTCACTACACACTTTTTAGGGAAAAACTGTAAAAGGAAGAAATAACAATCATGAATATATATGCCCCAAATACAGGAGCACCCAATTATATAAGACAAATTAGCAGACATGAAAAATCAAATAAGCAGTAACACAATCATAATGGAGGACTTTAACACCCCATTGTCACAAAAAAATTGATCAACTAGACAAAAACCAGCAAATAAATGATATAACTAAAGCAAACCTGTGAACAAATGGACTTAGTAAATGTTTTTAGAGTGTTCCACCCAACAACATCAGAATACACACTCTTCTCAGCTGCACGTGGGATATTCTCTAAAATAGACCATATACTAGCCCATAGAACATGCTGAAGTAAATGCAAAGGAATTGAAATTATCCTATGCATCCTATGAGACCATAGTGCAATGAAATTGGAAATTACTGACAAGAGAAATTGCAAAAGCTCCATAAAAAAAGGAAATTAGATAATACCCTCCTGAATGAACAATGGGTCACAGATGAAATTGAAGAAATAAACATTATTGACAATCAAACAAAAGTACAGATACAACTTACAGAAACCTGTAGGATGCAGAAAGAGCTCCTCAGAGGGAAATTTATAGTGGTGAATTCCCAAATCAGGAAAACAGAATGAGCACCAATAAACAACCTTATGCTATACCTCAAGCTTGTAGAAAAAGAAGAGCAAGGCAAGCCCAAAACTCAAAGCATGCAGGAAATTATAAAGATCAGAGCAGAAATGAAAGCAATAGAGACTAAGAAAATGATACAAAGAATTAATGAATCAAAGAGTTGGTTCTTTGAAAGAATAAATAAAATTGATAAACCCCTAGCCCACCTTATTGAAAAAAGGAAAGAAAAACTTCAAATTTATACAATAAGGAATAAAAAGGGTGAAATCACTACAGCTCCTGTAGAAATTCAGAACATCATCAATACTTCAAAAATCTTTACTCTCATAGGATGGAAAATGCAGAGGAAATGGACAGATTCTTAGATACACGTGAATTACCAAAGCTGAATCAAGAAGATATAAAAATCCTCAATAACTCAATAACAAACAATTGGAAAGGTGAAAGTTGATAATGAAAAAGCAAATTATATGAATTTAAAAAAACACTGAAAAGTTGAAAGAATATAGGCTACAGAAAAAAGAATAGGAGAATTTAAGAACAGAGTATCCAGCCTCCAAAATGGGTCACTGTGAGCTCCACCATATGTTCATGACATTCTGAGTTTCCCTCCCACACTGAGTTATGGCTGGCCTACATGACAAACAGAATGTGGTGGAAGGGAAGAGCAACTTCCAAGGTCGTAGAAAAACATAGAATACTCTGTCTTCCTCTCTCAGGTCACTAACTCTGAGAGAAGCCAGATTCCATGAAATGGGCATACTTATGCAGCTACATGGGCACTGATAAAAAGAGGAACCAACCTGCTAGCCATGTAGGTGAGCTACTAAGGAAGTAGATTCTCCAACCCCAGTCAAGCTATTAAATGACCACAAACGCAGTCAACAGCTGACTCATGAAAGCCAACCCCAGCCAATATCTGACCCAACATCTAACCTCATGAAAGACTTGAGCTGAAATTATTCAGATATTTGAATCCAGATATGGTGGTGCATGCTTGTACACCCAGGACTTGGGAGGCTGATGCAGGAAGATTGCAACTTTGAGATCAATCTGGACTACATAGAGACAACTTGTTTCATTAAAAAAATCTACAATTGATAACTTTAGTTAATTTAGAATTCTCTATTCATAGAAGTTGTGAGAGATAAATAAATGTTCATGGTTTAAATTACAAGATTTTGGAGAAATTTGTTATGTAATAGTAGAGAACTAATAAAATAGGTATGGAAGCTATCCAAAATTCTAGAGAACCAAAGGGGGAAAGTGGAAAAAACAACAAGAATCAGTATATTGCAGGACAATATTAAGATATTTTACATGTAATTGGAGTCCCAGGAGAAACAAAGTGAGGAAGAAAGTTTATTTGAAAAAAATGTGACTGAAATTTCCCAAAATTTAGGTTTCAAAGCAAATTCATCTATAGATCCAAGAATGTCAGAAACCCAAATAATATAAGCATAAAACCATACTTAGATCCACCTAAGTCAAGTTCTAGAAAACAAAATGTTTATGTTTTCATTTTAAGTATTAAAGATATCTCTCTGCAGAGATAGTGAAAAAGAGAAGTTTAGGGATGTAGTTATAGAAATGACAGGGGACACAGGATCTGCAAGAGGAGGGCAAGTCTGCACTCTGGGCTTCTTCCAGTGTCTTGGGATGGTGGGGTCTTTGAAAGGAGTGTAAGGACACACACCTTTGTTGAGTAGACTGACAGGAATCCCAAGACCTGAGACACGGGACAACAGCCTGGTCCCAAGTGCACAGGCGCACACGCACACCTTTGGAAGGCAGAGTAATTGGTGAGACCAGAACCATGGAAGTGTCTGAAGCAGCAGTGAGGAGCCAAAGGTTGAACTCCAGAGAACTCCACCAGCAGAAGTCAAGTCCCAGGCCTCACATCCAGAGGCCAAGATCAGCTCCATACCCAACACATTTCTGGGGTTAAATATGGACACTATCACAGAAATGTAAGCACTAGAGGTATTTATTCTCCCTTCTTTGTCTGATTGGCTATCCCTCTTCTGTCTGGTTGGATGTCATCTTGTTTTCTTCGGTATTTGGTAGTTATTTTTGTATTTGTTTTTTTTCCTTTTCCTTTTGTTCTCTCCTCTTTTGGTCTC
>NW_004955418.1:3896868-3934884 GCF_000276665.1 Chinchilla lanigera
AAAGATATTAGAGAAGACAAAGATAAAAGAAGAGATGAACTTAGAAAAATGATGGAAACAAAATGCCCAGCATAGAAAAGAAATGGAATCCATAAAACAGATCCAAACAGAAATTCAAGAGATTAAAACCTCCACTGAAAGTATATGCAACAGGTTGAACAAAAGAGAGGATAGAATTTCAGATCCTGAAGATAGAATTACAGCTAGTGACAATGAAAAGCAAGATATCTTGAAATTAGTAAGAGACCATGAAAAGGCAATCCAACAGCTACAAGAAGAATAATATACAGTTTATTGGGATCAATGAGAAAGCTGGAGACAGCACAAATGACATTAAAAAAATCTTCACAGAAATAATGGCAGAAAACTTCCCAAGTGTGGAAAAAGAATTTGACATACAAATAAATGAAACATTTAGAACTCTAAACATTCCTGACTAAAATAAAACTACAGCAAGACATATAAAAATCAAATTTCCAGAAATTCAGCCCCCAAACAGAATATTAAAAGCTGTTAGAAAAAAGAAACAGAACATCTATAAAGAAAAGCCCATCAAAATTGTGGCAGACTTCTCAACACAAACCCTCAAGTCAAAAAGAGCTTGGAGTGAAGTATTTCAGGTCCTGAAAGAAAACAACCTCCAATCCAGACTGATGTACCCTGCAAAACTATCTCTCAAAATTAATGGAGAAATCAGATACTTCTACAACAAAGAACAACTGCAGAGATTTATAAACACCAAACCAATGCTACAAAGAGTACCAAAAGATATTCTACACAGAAAAAATGACCACAGTTCCAAGAACAACAACAGAAAGAAAGCAACAGGCAGGGCAAACAATTAAACAGAGTCAAAAAGCAGGGAACCAACAATGCAAAAATACCATGACCAAAATAAGCCAATACATATCAGTTATAACCATCAATGTAAATGCCCTCAATTCACCAATCACAACAAAAAGACTAGCAGAGTCGATTAAGAAACAAGATCCAACAATATGCTGTATACAAGAAACACATTTAGGGGGCTGGGAATTTAGCTCAGTGGCTAAAAGCGCCTGCCCGGCAAGCGCAAGGTCGTGAGTTCGGTTCCCGGTACCGGAGAAAAAAACAACAACAACAAAAAAAAAGAAACACATTTAATGCAAAAAGAAACTCATAAACTGAAAATCAAAGGATGGAAAACAACCTTCCATGCAACTGGAACACAGAAAAACACAGGAGTACCTACTCTTTATTCAGACAGTGTCAACTTCAAACCAAGAATAATCAAGAGGGATAAAGAAGGTCAGTACATACTTGCTAAGGGGAAACTTCAAGAGGAAGAACTAACAATCATAAGTATATATGCAGCAAATACAGGAGCACTCAACTATATGACAATTATTAATAGACATGAAAAATCACATAAGCAATAGCACAATTGTAATAAGAGACCTCAATACCCCATTATCACAAAGAGATAGATCAATTAGGCAAAAAATCAGCAAACAAATAGCAGAACTAAACCAAACCTGTGAATAAATGGATTCTGTGGATGCTTTTAGACTGTTCCACTCAATATCATCAGAATATACATTCTTCTCAGCTGCATATGGAACGTTCTCTAAAATAGGCCATATACTAGCCCACAGATCATGCTTATGTAAATGCAAAGGAACTGAAATTATCCCATGCATAATATCTGAACATAGTGCAATAAAATTAGAAATTAATGGTAAAAGAAACCACAGAAACTCCATAAACATGTGGAAATTAAACAATACCCTCCTAAACAACCAATGGGTCACAGATGAAATAATGAAACCAAACAAAACCTACAACTAAATGAGAATGCAGACACAACATACCAGAACCTATGGGATGCTATGAAAGCAGTCCTAAGAGAGAAATTAATAGAAATGAATTCTCACATCAGGAAATCAGAATGAGCACAAATAAACAATCTAATGTTGCACCTCAATCTTCTAGAAAAAGAAGAGCAAGACAAAGCCCATAGAAGGGAGGAAATTACAAAGATCAGAGCAGAAATGAACACAATGGCAACCACAAAAACAATACAAAGAATAAATGAATCAAAGAGTTGTTTTTTTGAAAAAATAAATAAAATAGATAAACTCTTAGCCAATCTTACCAAAAAAGGAAAGAAAAGACTCAAATTCAGCATTAAAGACTGATAAGGGTGAAGTCACTACAGACCCTGTGGAAATTCAGAAGATCATCAATAAATACTTTGAAAATATTTACTCTCACAGGATGGAAAACACAGATTCATATGAATTACTAAAGCTGAATCAAGAAGATATAAAAATTCTCGATAAACCAATATCTCAATAAGCCAATTTAAATGAAATTGAAAATGTAATAAAAAACTTGCCAAGAAAGAAAAGCTCAAGTCCTGATGGATTCACTGCTGAATTCTGTAAGAAATTTAGAGAAGACCTAATGCCAGTACTCTTCAAACTCTTAAATGAAGTTGAAGGGGAAGCAATACTCCCTAAATCTTTCATGGAGGTAAATATTTTCCTAATACCAAAATCAGAGAAAGATATAACCCCCCAAAAAAGAACTACAGGCAATCTCCCTATTGAACACAGATGCAAAAGTCCTCAATAAGATACTGGCAAACAGAATTCAAAAAATCAAGTAGATTGTACACCATGACCAGATGGGACTTATCCCAGGAATGCAGGGATGGTTCAACATACATAAATCAATAAATGTAATACACCATATCAACAGAGCTAGATACAAAAATCACACAATCACCTCAATAGATGTGGAAAAAGATTTTGATAAAGTTCAGCACTCATTCATGATAAAAACTCTAGGGAAAATTGGAATAGATGGTCTTTACCTCATGCTGATAAAAGCCGTCTATGACAAACCAACAGCCAAAATCGTTCTAAATGGATGAAAACTGAAATCTTTCACTACAAAATCGGAACAAGACAAGGATGTCCACTATCACCACTCCATTTCAACATAGTTCTGGAAATGCTAGAGACAGGCAAGTAGATGAGAGAGAGAGAGAGAAATAAAAGGAATGAGGATAGAAAAGGAAGAAGTGAAATTATCATTATTCACAGATGACATGATACTCTACATAAAAGATCCTAAAAATTCCACCAAAAGACCCCAAGAGTTAATAACCAAATTCAGTTGTGTGGCTGGATATAAAGTCAATGTTCAAAAATCAATAGCATTATTGTACACAAACAAAAAACTTATCAAGAGAGACATTACGGAAACCACACTTTTAATAATAGCATCCCCAAAAATGAAATACTTAGAAATCAATCAAACAAAGGAAGTAAAAGATTTATGTATTGAAAATTACAGTACTCTGAAAAAGGAGATTGGAGAGGATATCAGAAAATGGAAAGATATCCCTTGCTCATGGATAGGAAGAAACAACATAGTGAAAATGGCCATACTTCTGAAATTGTTATACAGATTTAATGCAATCTTGATCAAAATACCATTAGCATACTTCAAAGAACTAGCGAAAACACTCCTAAAATTCATCTGAAACCAGAAGAGACCTGGAATAGCAAAGGCAATCTTGGGCAACAAAGATAAGTCAGGAGGTATCACAATCCCTGACTTGAAATTACACTACAAAGCTACTGTGATAACATCAGCAAATAGACCTGAGGACCAGTGGAACAGATTAGAAGATGCAGACACAGCTACAAACACACTCAGCCACCTTATCTTTGACAAAAGGGCTTAATATGTTCACTGGAAGAAATATACCCTCTTTAACAAATGGTTCTGGAAAAATTGGCTCTCTACATGCCGAAGACTAAAACTAGACCCATGTCTATCATCACGCACTAAATTAAAGTCCAAATGGATCAAAGATCTGAATATTAATACAGAAACACTGAATCTACTAGAAGAGAAAGTAGGTTGAAATCTTAAAGACATAGAAGTAGGCACAATCTTCATGAACCAAGCCTGAACTGCCCAGGAAACACTTCAAAGAATCAACAACTGGGATCTTATCCTATGAAAAAGCTTTTGTACTTCAAAAGAAATTACCAATAGAGTGAAAAGATAACCCACAGAGTGGGGAAACATTTTAGCTAACTGTCCCTCAGACAAAGGACTTCTATCTAGAACACATAAAGAAATGAAAAAAATCAGACCCCCCAAATTAAAAGGCTTAATCCAAAAATGGGCATCTGAAATCAATACTCACTTCTCAGGTGAAGAAATATAAATGGCAAATAAATACATGAAAAAATGTTCAACATCATTTGGTCATTTGAGAGATGCAAATTAAAACAACACTGAGATTCCATCTCATCCCAATTAGAATAGCTACCATCAAGAAATCAACCAACAACAAATGCTGGAAGGGCTGTAAGGAAAAAGGAACTCTACTTCACTGTTGCAAAGTGGTGCAACCACTTTGGAAATCAGTCTGAAGATTCCTCAAAGAATTAGGATTAGAGGTCCCATTTAACCCAGCTATTCCCCTTTTGGTTATTTTTCCAGAAGAATTTAAAACATCATACCACAGTGATATTTATGCTCCCAGTTTTATAACAGCACAATTGGTAATAGCTAATTTTTGGAAACAACCCAAAGGTCCATCAACTGAGGAGTGCATAAAAAAGATGTGGTATTTTTATATAGTGGAGTATTACTCAGCTTTAAAGAAAAATAAACTTGAGGTTTGTTATGGTTTGCATCTGCATGCCCCTCCAAATCCTCATGCAGTCACAGGGCAGGCTTTTAGAGTTTTGATTCATGGCTGTGAGGGCTACACTGCCCGAGGGCAGATAGTTTGCATATATGTAAGGGAGAGGAAGAGGCTGCTTGCCACTGCTCCTCCCTTTTGCTCTTATTGCTGTTGCTATTTTCCACCGCCATGAATTGTTGCCCTCTGCCATGTGCCTCTCTGCCTTGGAGCCAGCTACATATGGACTGAAACCTCCATAAACTGTGAGCTAAATAAGCCTTTCCTTCCTCAATTTTGTGTGTCAGGTTTTTGTCTCAGCAACGAGAAAAAATAACTAAGAAAAGTTACTCAGGCTTTTATACATAAATGGATGCAACTAGAGACCATACTCATAAGTGAAATAAATCAGACTCACATGTGTAAATGTTGTATTGTCTCTCTAGTGTAAGAACCTGAGACCATAAATAAAATCTGAAAAGGACAATAGATATTGTGAAAGGGAAAGTAACTGCTCAATAGGAAAGAACAACTGGGATGAGGGAAAGGAGAAAAGAAAGAAAGAAGGAAAGGAAAAAAATACATGTACATATACACAAGATAGCTAAGATAATTGTACTACTAATTTCTATTGGTTTATTGAAAGGAACAGTTAATGTTTAATTGTTTGATGAATCTTGCATACTATATCTGGTACTCTGAGCAACTACTCTGAAGATAACAATAAGTAATACAACAACCGTTGTTGATTTCCTATCATCTTGTTTGGAAATTGTGTATCATTTTTATAGTTTTTGTGGTTTTTTGGCTTTATCTTTTGTTTATTATACTGTTTTTGTTCTTTCCTCTTTAAAATAAAAAAATTTTAAAAAGAAATGACAGATGACTCTATTAAAAAGTACGTAGGCTAAAGATATTCTTCAAAATTGAAAGTCAAATGGAAATCTTTTCAGGTAAAGTAGGTGTGAACAGATTCATAGTCAGTAGATCTGCATTATGAGATATACTAAAGGATCTTATAGAGACCAAAGGAAAATAAACCAGACGGAAATTCAGGCATACAGAAAGGAATGAAGAGCAGCAGACAAGGAAAATATGTGTGAAAACAAAAAGCTACCTTTCTTCTTTGAATTTAGTTAGAGACAACACACACTTCAAAACAAAAATTTCAGCAGTTAATTTTGTAATTTATAGTGTATGTAGAGGTATCATATGAAAACAAATATTAGACATAATTCCTTCTGCATGAGATTTAGGAAAAGGCAAAATTGAAGTGACAGAATATAGATCAGGTGTTTTCAAAGGCTGAGGGAAGGAGGGGATTTACTGTAAAGGAGCCGACAATAGAGAGAGAGAGTTTATATCATGATTGGTGTGCCAACGAATACATCAGTTTTATAGATTTGTCGAAACCCCCTGTATTATAGGTTTAATTTTGATAAATTTTATTGTATGCAAATTTTACCTCAATAATGCCCATTAAAAATTATAATAAAGGCATAGCCAATGTCCTAACTTGAGTGAACTTTGAAGTCTGTAGGTATTGGAAAGGAAGAAGTTTTTTTCCTGTATTGAATTGACATAAATTCCTAATATTAACCAGTGAATTTGACAATTCACAGTATACAAGGTCAATATAATATAATCAATTGTATTCTACATAGTAATAGAAAGGAGTAGGAGAACTCCATAAAAAGATTTAATTTAAAATAGAATAAGGAGCATGATAGTCTTAGGAACCAATTCAATAGATGTCTTCTATAGTTAGAATTATCAAATATTACTGCAGGAAAATAAATAATGTTTATGATTAGAAGATTCAATAACGTGTCAGTGCTGTCCCTAATCGATACACAAGGTGAACTTAGAATGATCTGAATAAGCTTTGCTTGCAGAAAATAAAAAGTTTATTCTAAAATGGGTAAAGCCAATACAAAACACCTGGTGTACTAAAACACTGAGGAAGAGCAAAGTTGGAGGTTTCTGACTTCAAAGTTTACTGTAAAGCTACAGCAATGAAAACAATGTGATACCAGGAAAACCAAATATCCTTGTGCAGTGACTCATCAGTAGTCCCAAGTATTTCGTGAAGATGAGGCAGGAAGATGACAAATTTGAGGTCAGCCTGGAATATGAGCGAGATCCTGTCTCAAAATACGATGAACTGAGATGTAACTCAGTAGCCTACCATGTATGAGCTCCTGGATTCTGTCTCCAGTACCACACAACAAACATCCAAACAAAATAGAGAAAAAAATAGGTAAATGAAAAAACATAGAGAATCTAGAAACAGAACCATATACATATCAATTAATTTTTGAGAGAGGTGTAAAGCAAATAATTGAAAAGAAAGTCTTTTCAATAAATGGTACTACAATAATTGAATTAACACATAGGAAAAAATGAGCCCCAACATCTTTTTTGAATCACAAACAAAAATTAATTTCAGCTGTATCATAAGCCTAAGTATAGAAGCTAAAACTATAGTAGCACTCCTATAAGTAAACATTAAAGGAAATCTTCAAGACTTACTTGATAAATATCTTAGACAAACTATCAAGATGCAATGAGCTCCAAACATGAAAGAAAGAAATTTCAAAATTAGCGATTACCAAATTTAAAGCTTCTATAAAGCAAGAATCACAATTAAGAAAGTGAAAATACAAGCCATGAAATGGGAGTAAATACCCTCAATGCCAGTGTTGGACAAGGATTATATATCCAAAATACCTAAGTCATTCTTAGAAATCAACCAGAAGAAAACAAACAAACAAAAAAAAACTCCACTAAACATCTTCAGTGTCTGCTTACTACATGAGCTAGAAAAACATTGCACCCACCTGTAAATGACAAGGACAAAATGCAAGGCCAAGGTTTCCCTGAACCTTTAAAAGCAGTGAGGTGACAGGACAAAGAACTATCCTAAAATGTAAGGACAGATGGGAGTTTATGAGAAAAGATGGCACTTGCCTACCTGGACACACACAGCCAGTCATTAGTAAGGTCTGGTTAGAAGAGTTAGAAGGAGAAGGATGTTGAACATGGGCTCCCAGGAGAACGCAAAGCCCACAAGAGTTGCATACATAAGGGGCTGGGGATTTAGCTCAGCGGCAAAAGCGCCTGCCTGGCAAGCGCAAGGTCGTGAGTTCGGTTCCCGGTACCGGAGAAAAACAAAACAAAACAAACAAACAAAAAAAAAGAGTTGCATACATAGCGGGTGTTTGCACTTCTTCCAGGTATTTCTCCCCAGTCTCTAGTGGGCATATAAATCAAAAAGAAGGTGGACGAGGCAGCCTGCCTCATCGTGCAGACCCGGAAGAGGAGAACAGCAGTGATGGTGAGGACTACCAAACCAGCCAAGACCTTCTCGCCTACCTTCCCTATAGAGCAGAAATCTTAGTCTGCAGGTTAGAGAGGCAACAGCGTTGTCATCTTTAGGCATTCAAACCCACTGCTGCTGGGGAAGAGAACAAAGAGCATACAAGGGAAAGGCAAGAACATGTGCTGACCACAGAACCCCAGATGATGGAAAGGAGATCACAAACCGGTCAACACACAGCGTCTGCCTAAAACTGGAATTCAACCCGAACAACGATTACAGGGCCCTCTGCTCACGAACACCAAGCTAACAAGCATCAAGGGACAGGTGGGAGGCCGACAGAATGAGAGTCATAAGAATAGGGGGACGGATGCTTTTACCTAATAGTAGAAATGAAAGGCTTAATGAGGTGGATTAGACAAGAAAACAAGCCTCCGCTCTAAACTAAAAGTGTTAGCAGAGCTCACAGTCCTCTCACAGAGCTTTGTCCCAGAGAGAATGAAGTGCGGATCACAGAGTTTATTTTTCTTTTCTTTAAAATAAAAAAAATTAGTAGAAAAATTTGAAGAATCTGGTGCCCAGAATAAAATGCACATCCAACCAGTCTCCTTACTAGATTAGCTCAAACCCCCACACTAAATGCCTAGCAGAGGGGGAGGCGTGCCTGCTTGCATGCACACGATCTATTTACCTGCTACCTCTGTCCAACACAAGATTCATGATGCTCACCACAAATTCGTGAGGAAAATAAAATGCCAAGAAATAAACATTTTGCTAAGAAATGAACTAGAAGCTGAATCAGATTTAGATATGACAGAGATGTTAGAATCATCTGACAGTGATTTAAAAATAACTATGATTATGATGTTAAAAATTCTAATGGAGAAAGTGAAAAGATGTAGGAAATTTTAACAAAGACTTGAGAACTAAAAGAAAGAATCAGACGTGCACACAAGTTATAACGGGAAATATGCCAGATTCGATACGTTTAAAGATCATCAGAGAATATTATAAAAGTTTGAATAAAGTGGATAAATTCCTGGAAAAATACCACTTATCAAAACTTATATAAGCAATAAAGAAGTTCAGAAAGTCTGGTTTGTTCTACTCCTACTAAAAATTGAATTTCTAATTATAAGCCTTCCAGTGAAAACATAAACACATACACACCCCTCCAGATCCAAAAGCTTCGCTTATAAATTCTACATTTAAAGGGGCCGGGGATATAGCTCAGTGGCACAAGTGCCTGCCTGGCAAGTGCAAGGTCCTGAGTTCGATTTCCAGTACCAAAAAAAAAAAAAAACAATACATTTAAAAAAACCAAATTTATCATATATGAATTTTTCCAGAGAATTGAAAAGGAGAACAAGTCTTATCTTTTCTTCTGAAGCCAGGATGAACTAGTTCATATGGTCATTTTAATAGAGGCAAAAAAGCAGTGATAAAAGTCAAATCCATTATGATAAAAAAGACACTTAACAAACTAGAAACAATCAGAAACAAAAATGACAGAAAGTTTTCTCTCAGAGAACAGAAATGATACACACACATTCTCTATTTCCACTTCCATTTTTAGTCAGTATGTACAGTAGTCCTTATCCAACTTAATAGGGCAAGTCAAAAATAAATAAATAAAAACAAGAACCTAAAAGAAATAGTACTGAAAAGAAAGAATCTGTCACTATGCACAAATAATATGCTTATTCATGTTGAGAATCCAAAGCACCTATAAATCAATTCTTAGAACTAGCGAATTTATAGTCACTAAATACAAAATAAACATGCAAAATTCAATACAAAAACTGTATTTTTATATATTAGTGACAAACAACTAGAAAGAAAAAATGAAGCTATATTACTCAGCAATAAAGAAAAGTAAACTACTGTGAAGAAAAATGTGGTTTAGTCTCAAACACATTGTGAAAGAAAAAAAGCCAGAGCCCAAAGCGTACATATCATGCTATTCCATTTGTAGGACACGCTAGAAAAATAAAGTGAAAGTAAAAAATTCTACTTGGAGATGTGTCTTGATGTTATTCAAGAACACTGAAATTTCCTGAGAGAATAGCTAGGTTACCTATACAGAAATAAGGGAATTCTGCAACTTTTCTTATCAGTAACCTCGGATGCTGAAAGACAACTAATCAACCGCTTTCAAAGTTCCAAAGGAAAACAAACTGTACCTTTTGGGTCATGGTCAAGCTAACTAAGATTTACAGTGAAGCAAAATAAAAGACATTTTCAAGTATTCAGAGACGCAGAAACTTTATTACTCATTCATTCTGTCAAAAATAATCACTTTGCAATGAGTCTTCAATGTGTTCAAGGAAACAACTCACCAGAAATAAAAAAAGCAACCAAGCAAAGCAAAAACAAAGTTTAAGAACTATTGGTGCATAATGTAATAAAGGATAAGCATAATATAATAAAGTGAGAAGCAGCTGAGAGAGGTCAGGAGTAGAAACAGCATAAAAATAAGCTATAAACATCTTCCCTTCGAGGTAGAAGAGAGATTCCCTGATTAAACATGGACACCGACAGAAAGTTGAAAGGCTAAATACACACTTCGAAAATGTAATAATAAAAATAAGAATAGAAAGTGTTTTAAGTTTTCCAACAAGATGCAGGGGGGAGAAACAGGACAAGAAAGTTTGATAGACAAAAGGCAGGGGGTTAAGAAATAATAAAGTATTGAAAGTAGTAGGGCGTGGAGTACTATGATACACTGGCCAAGAGGATTTACACAAAGCCAGCCCTCTCAATGGGGCATAGCCTACTTCCAGTGAGAGCTCGCGGACTCCTTGTTTCAATTCAAGACAGCTTTGGAGGTCAGTCCTACCTCCAGGGCTCCCTGTGGGGCCAGCTAACACCCCGGGGGGAAATGTACTGTAGTGCCTCTTCCTTCTGCCCAATCATTCCCTGAAGACTTTACAGGTAGTTTCTACTGCTTCTTACAAACTTTTTGCATCTCTGTGTTGCTCTTCTCAATCTCAGCAAATGCTTCTCAGGGGACTTTATTTTGAACGGTTGGTGCGAAGTGGCCCAAGGAAGCAGATGTTAATGAAATTTTGAACCAGATCATCCACTAGCCAGACATACAGAGTGTGGTAACTCCTGGAATGCTGCAGCAACAAATTATTATTACGTTTTATTACGTAGTAACTTCATTGTTGAATGGCTTACAACTACTTCATTATCTCTGGTGGTTCTGTTGGTTGATTCGGCTCAACAGAGCAGTTCTGCAGCTTCAGTGATGTCGATTGAGGTTACAGTCATCTGGGAGCTTTATCGGGCTCATTCACATGGCTGGACTCTACTACTGGCCTCCACTTCAAGATTGCCTGGGACTGGTGATCAGGGTGCCTAGAAGTAGACTTTCCCTAGCATGGTGGCTGGATTCTAAGAGGGAGCACCCCAAGAGCAAAGGTTCCAAGAGAGAGAAGTGGAAACTGCTGGATCAGCTGAAGGACAGGCCAATGCCTTGTACAGTGCAGTATCACTTACACCACATTCTGTGAACCAAACCAATCGTAACCACAGGCCATAGTTAGGAGAGGGAAAGGATGTCTACATAGAAGGTGAAATAAAACTGGGACTAACTTAGAAAACTGTTAAAATTCCAGTGGTGAGCTAAGACAGCACAATAGTGGACAGAAAAATCACTGCTGGGTACAGTATCTCAAATGTTTGAAATTTTGGGGGAGAATAACAATTACAAAGATAGTGGCACCAGAGCAGTTTTGCTGAGTGCGCCTAAGGCATTGGAGGAAAAAAATAGAAATCCAAGATAGTAATTACCAATTTAGAGGTAATTACCAATTTAAGCAAAGAGAGAAAGCCAAAGGGCATTCTTGATAGGACTTAAAGAATTTCACCTCCTGCAGATGGATAGTAGAAAGTTGTGGATTAGCTACAGGACTTGGTTATAAAGATAGCTAGTTACGGGAAAGTGAATCTCAGTCTTGCAAAGTCTGTTGTACCAATATCAGGACCTTTTTTTTGAAGAGTGGGAGCCTTAGTCATAGGATGGAACCATATCAGTTAATGCAGTGGAGAAAACTGAAACTGCAGTTTCCCCACACTGACTGCAGACACGGTCCACCCTTCCCTGTTAAATTCTATCACACCTCCCTTAGTAGAAGAACCTATAGAGGCCTCTGAGGGTGTGCATCCTTTTCAAGATCTTTCCCCTCAATAAGTAAAATCAAAAGTTTGTTCTTGAATAAGACCATTAATTCAACATTGGGCAACTATAATGAAAGGGATGAACTATACCGCTTCATAGGAAGGCATAGTATTATAAAAATTAATTCAAGAAATGTAAAAAAAAGGGGCTGGGGATTTAGCTCAGCGGCAAAAGCGTCTGCCTGGCAAGTGCAAGGTCGTGAGTTCAGTTCCCAGTACCGGAGAAAAACCAAAAAAAAAAAAAAAAAAAAAGTAAAAATGGACATAGAAGTATTAATGAAAAAATAAACAATTAAAATATACTTTTAAAAAGACCTCAGGTCCAGGTAATTTCACAGAAGGATTATATTAAACTTCAAGCCTTAGATATTTTCCATAATATACATAATTAAACTATTATAAAGCAGAAAAAATATGAAAAGCTTTGTAAGGCATTCTATAAGAATAGAAAAATTCTGCTATCTGCAAAAGACAAAAAGGATACAAAAAAGATATATTTAATTGAATCTCTTCCCATACACATAAATATTAAAATCCTAAAGTAAACATACTAAACCCAGCAGAAAATTAAAGAGTAAATCATAGTAAAGTAGAAGTTGTGTATTTCTTAAACATTTGCAAAAATCTGAACTAATTTGCTTTTTTGGGTATATATATAATAAAGAAGCAAATTTTCAAGATATTAAGAAATTTATAAAATAGAGTGGTATTTCACTGGCACTATCTTACACAAAATTCAGATCCTGTCATGCTATTTGCTGCCTCCTATTTATGAAATTCTGTTCTTCATCTGATCTCATACTGACCGTCTTCTTCTTCACTTTGTGAGAGGTATGCAGACGCCTGATGGCCTGTTCTTGTGAAGCTGTATTGGCCTGATCCTGACCAGCTATTTCTCCATCACCTTCTTCACACCAGCTAAACAATCAGCTTCTTCTCTATTTTGTCAGAAAAGGAAGAGGAGAAATCCTGAGATGTAGTTACAAAGAAGAGTATGACCATACTTTTTCCAGATCACCTGGTGTTATGGCTGATACACTGTGTCAACTTGGAGAATCTAGAGGTTTGGCTGAGTGACTCAGCAGGAAGCCAGAGTGCTTACTTTGTATACATCCTGAGCCTGTGGAAGAGGAGGGCAAAGATTATGTGAGAGCTACACGCCCCTCAGGTGGGGTTAGCCTGTTTACGATGTAAGGGAGGGAAAGAGGCTGCTTGCCGCCATTCCTCCCTTTTGCTCTGGCTGCTTTGCTGTTTGGCTGCCATTCCCCCCTTTGCTCTTGTTGCTTTGCTACCTTCTGCCTCGGAGCCAGCCAAGTACGGACTGAAACCTCCACAAACTGTGAGCTAAATAAACCTCTCCTTCCTTCATTTTGGGAGTTGGGTATTTTGTCTCAGCAACCAGAGAAAAGTAACCAAGACACCTGGTTAAACCTTAGAAAATAAACAACACTAGTGTCTTAGCAGTGAAGTCCAGGAGAAAGTCCACCTGATTATACTCACTGCTCTTTGATGACTCGAAATAATTAGAAAGCAGAGAACAAAGGGTAACAGTCCCAGTCTAAAAAGGAGCACTTCCTTGAAAATGACAGAAAATACTACATTTAGTGGCAAAATATAACACACATTCTGATTCTAGACAAGAACGGGCAAAGGACACCTGCCACACTATGGCAGTACTTGGGGATGAAGTCATGGGAGAAAAGCAGAGGCATAAATATGAAAAAAGAGACAAAGATAATACATTTTTTCTAGGAACAATATCCAGTGAGAAAATAGACTCTATTAAGGACAAAATATTTGAAGAATAAAATTCAAAAGACTATTACTACCTATCTACTCATACATTTATCTGTATTTAATGTATTCTTCCAGATGAAAGAAATACCACAAAAGAGAACAAAGGCTGAAAAACATTGTCAGTGAGAAACGACTCGCAATTAGACATGAATATATTATGAAGCCTTTATAGTTAAACTTGGAGAGTTTAAAACAGGGAAATAATTCAATAAATTTGAATAGAGCACTTAAGAGGCTCATGTACATGTAAGACTGTAATTTAGGATTAATGTGTTCCTTTAATCAGTGGGAAAATAATATAGAATCGTTAAATTGTAGGGGAAGTAGTTATCAATATGAAAAGATGAATATAACATATATGTCTCCTGTCATTTCCTAAAACAAACCCCATATGGTATAAAGCACTAAATATTAAGCAAAAATAGAAATGTGCTAGAGGAAAATACAGAATTATTTTTAAATCAATGGGTAGCAAAATTCTCCTTAGGAGAGACTTCAACTTGAAGACCGTAAAGTATAAATAAAAAGTGTCACCTGGGAAACTAAAAACTTCTGCAGAATTGAAAAAAAATGAGAGTAGATAAAATGCAAGTATCAGAGACAAATTACTGCAACACATTTAGCAGACAAGGTATTAATAACCAGAATGTATAAAGAGTGCTAGAAATAATTTTAGAAAAAGGCAAACAACTTGACACTAAAATGAGTAAAGGATGCCAGATGGCAAATCTCAAAAAGAAAAACAAAATGGCCAATAAAAATATAAAGGATATTCACTCACACTTACAGTTTTGTTGTGGAGAAGGACATTGGTTCATTAGAAAGCCCTGAGGACACACAATGATTTGTTAATTGTTGCAAAAATGAATGGAAACCTTTCATCTGAAGATAAGAGTGCATTTGAATTGCAGGAGATCCCTAGTTTTTAGTCTTGCCATGCATTGTAAAAATGAGTGAGAAGTAAGGACTGTGATTGCAGTGGATTGATTACTGGTGGTCAGCTTGTAATTCCCAGCTGAACTGAGTAAGCGTGGTGCTGGGTATAGGAGGCCCACCTGGCGATTGTCGCCAGCAGCGTAAGAGGCAGAATTGGAAAAGGATAATGCTTTAATTACTAAAACGTTTGGTATTTGCCCATTTGTACTAGCTATGGCCTTGGTTCTTGCTCAATAAAAGGTGACTGAGATTGGTAATTGGGGCTGCAGTCCAAGAGGCTGTAAGCCTCCTGATCCCAGACTTTTGCCCCTCTTGTTTTTCTTGTCTCTCTTACTTTTCTTTCCATCTGTCAGCACCTCGTTCTTGGGATCTGTTGTAGAAATGTAAAAGTAAGATTTTTGTGGGAACCAGCTAGCTTCTGACCCATAGATAAGCAGCATGAGATTGCCCAGAAAGAAGGCACTGGGAATGTCCGGACATTATCTCCTGTCCTTGGGAGAAAGAACATCTTGTGTTGACACAGAGCACTTTCCCCTCCCCTGTAGTCACGCTTACAACTCCCTCCTTTGTGGTTTTTCGGGTTAAAAAGCCAGAGCTAACCTGGCTAGGCGCTCTCTGTTCCTGCGAGGTCAGTGAGCCCCATGCATGCTTGGTGAATAAAAATCCCCTTGCTTTTTGCATGAGAGAGCGTCTCTTAGAGTCTTCCTTCACGCGGCAAGTGTCACGACCCTTACACTGTCACCCTGGTTGGAATGACATTTTGTGTGTGTGTGTGTGTGTGTGTGTGTGTGTGTGTGGTTTTTTGCTTATTAGATAATCAACCATCAAATTTGAGAAAGATATGAAAAACTGGCAGTTTCTCATACAGCAAGCAGATAGAAGACTTTCTGATGAAGCACTTGGGAAAGACAATTAGGAAATATATATTTTGAATCTTACAGTCTCTTGGTCTAGCAATTTTACCTCTCATGATACATTTTCTTTTTTTTTTTTTTTTTTTTTTTTTTTTCCGGTACCGGGAACCGAACTCACGACGTCGCGCTTGCCAGGCAGGCGCTTTTGCCGCTGAGCTAAATCCCCAGCCCCTCATGATACATTTTCAAGAAGTGCATTTACAAGTGCCCAGTGGTATGTATTCAAAACTATTTGCAACTTTATATTTGCATAAGTGTAAAACTGGAAACACTGAAATACCCACTAGTAGGAAAGTTGTGGGTAGAATATGGTGTATGGTGTATTAAAAAAGAAGATATATATATTTTGAAATATTTTCCAGTCATATTTGTTATAAGATCAAGTAGTAGAATATGATCCCCTTTGTTCTAAAAACTAAGTAAATATATGACAATGTATGTAATGCCTGAGAAGTGACAGAAGGCTGCATTTCAGACTCTTGAGAGTGGTAAGGGATGTCAGGAAAGGGACACTTGAAGAGTTAGTCCAGGGTTTGCTCTTAATAGTTATGTATTTTAGAAGTATTATAACAGAGACTATATCTATGTATTAGTAGAGTAATTTAAAAGAAAAAACAATTACCACGTGAAGTAGCAAAGAATTTTCCTTTCAATCCCTAGTCGCACCTAGAGATGGATGAAGTACCTTGCCATGCCATTCATTTGGGCCATTTAGTCATGCATTGCGACAGGACCACATTTTCAAAGGCTATGGAAGAAAAGTAGCATATTCTGAAAGCAAATTACTCACCACAACAATCATTTCAAAAGCCCTCACTTTAGATACATATTTACCTACCTCTGACACCTTTCTCCCACTGGAATTGAGAATTTTCCTTCCTGAAACTTCTGGTTGCTAAGCAACATTCCCATCTTCCTTCCTGTGGGGTGTGGCTGTTATACTCTACTTACTTTTCATCTGCTTCATCTTTCTCTTCTTTCCCTTCTAATCACACACACACACACACACACACACTCACTCACAAAAAATTTTCCAGAACTAATCTATAAAGCTAGTGTTTACTTATTTATTTTCTCTGCAAGAAATTAAAGTCCTGCCTTTTCATGGTTGTAAACACATACTCAAAAGAATAAAGAGAAGCTCCCTTTTTTTTTCTATGAGGATAGCAACCTAGAGAAGGATTTTCAAAAACTCAGGAGAGGGTTGTTCTGGGAGTTAGATTTACAGATGAAGATCTGGATCTTAGAATTTAAGCTGCTGCTTTCGATGGCAAAATCTATTATAATTTATTCTGCAATTTTTATTGAGCTACTACTATGTTCCCTATAATGTGCTGGATTTTGGAATTATAATGGCCTATGAAAACAGTTATTACTTTCAAGAAGGTTAAATGTCTCAGCCTTCATCATCTAAAAACATTTTCCCCTGAGCTGCACAAGGGCTTCACAGAGTGGCAGGGCAATGTGTGCAAAGCCTCTGTCCTACCAGGGTGCTGAAGGAATGATGGGGTGCAGGATACTTTTCTCCTCCAGCCAACAGAACCTGATGGCTGGCAAAGGACAGACCTCAGACGAGGACCAGCACCCTGAAATGTGGGATGAGGGACTTGGTCCTTCTAGAGAAGCTGTGGGCGTGGCTAGCCTGTGGGAGTACAGTATACATACATGCAAGCTAAACAGCATATTGTTTGAGAATCATTGCTCTGGACAAAAACTGCCTGGATCTAAGTCCTGGATCCATTACTTCCTAGAGGTGGGAGCTTGGGCAAGTTTCTTAAACATTTTTCTGTAAAATGAAGATGATGTATTCAAATCAAATGGTCATTACACTAAACATTTTTTAATTTTTAGAATTTACTTCACAAGACCTGGAATATAATTTGCTGAGAAATATAATTTCCTTCAGCCTAACACAACCTTTGCAGTTGAGAATGGCGAGGACAAAGACTCGCTCTATAGGTCTTTGCTTGTGTTTCACCAGCTCCCAAGAAAACAAATGCCATGGCACCTATCATGTTGTGGCTACGTTGTGTTCATAGTAGGCAGCTCGGTCACCCTGAGCCCTTAGGGCAACCAAAGCCAATGCCTGAAGGGGCCCATCACTAATGAAGGAAAAATGAGCAGTCTAGCTCCTAGTCAAAGGGAACGCCTAGTGATAAAGAGCTGCTGAGGCGTTTAACATATCATCAACAAAACAATAAGATCGATTAAGGTAATTTAGCACTAAAAGGCACTTTCTGGAAGTAAAGGGGATGGTCTCTAATTTTTTTAAAAATGCAGTGTAATAGGTGAAGAACAAAAGGAACGTTGCTGAGTATTGATATAGTGTTGTAGAAACGGGCAAAAAACATAGGGCAAAAAAATAAAAACATAGGAATCCTGAGGAAAGAGGAAGCTGATTGGAAAAACACACCTGGCAGTTCAATTAAGCAAAAAATGGAAGGTCCAGAAGACAGACAGGAACAAGGAAAGAAGGGCAATAATTTTTTTTTTTTCTTTTTTTTTTTGGTTTTTCTCCGGTACCGGGAACCGAACTCACGACCTTGCACTTGCCAGGCAGGCGCTTTTGTCGCTGAGCTAAATCCCCAGCCCAAGAAGGGCAATAATTAAATACTACATAAATATTCTCTCGCTTCAAGGTCTTGATTCTGCAAATTAAAAGTGCTCACTGAATTTGAGAAGAAGGCATGACTTGTAAAAGAAAATACCCACATGCGCAGCACGGTGACTTGCTTGAATCTCAAGGGGGAAAAACGAGCTTATAAAAAGAATTAGCTACAAAGCAAAATAGAAACAGACATCACATTTCGTATCTGTGGTCCTGGAGATGAGATAACATTTAAATACTGTGTACAGACTGGTAAGAGAAAAAGACCTCGACCCAGTGGTCCCGGGATCACAGACAGTATCAACACTCATCTGAGAAGGATGATCAAAAAATGTATTTTGTCTTAGGCACAGAAATTAATTTAAAAAAGAGATCCCAACATAAATATATGAAAAAGAAAGACAATAGTAACGTATGTATATTTATATATTGCGTAAAGGGAGCGTCATTTGAAGTAATAAAGAGCTTTGAAATAAAATGTCATTCTTTAAAGCAATGCAAGATAATAGTTTAGAATTAAAGCACAGAATAATTTCACCAAAACTTTTGTGCTGAGGAGGAGGAAAGGGGAGAAGTGAAAGAATTCTAATCTTCACTTTAAGAGAGTTGGGAATTAGGGAAATCGTCTAATCCGTCGAATGGCGGGCAGCAGCTGGAGATCAGATGTGCCTCGGTCAGGAGGAATACAGCCTTTAGATTAGGTCCAACTACACGAGTAAGAAATAGGACTGCAGAGGCTCTTGTGCCTCACGTGACCAGAGCCTGCAGGCTGTCAGCCCGTCTCCAGAGTGCCCACGAGGACCTGGCCTACTGCCTCGTACCCGTCCCCTCTCAAGGCTTTTTGTCATCATGATCACAGGATGGCCGCCCCTCCTCTGGGCCTGAAATATGCATTTTAGACAAAAAGAAGAGGGAGGGCAAAGGGCAACATATGCTGTCTTAGCTACTAATCTCTCCCTGACACAAAATTCCCCACACCCAAAGTTAAGTGGGGAAAGGTTTATTTAGCGCACAGTTTGTAGAGGTTTCAGTCTATCACTGGCTGGCTCCAAGGCAGGGATGCCCAGCAGACAGGTACCACAGAGGAGAAATAGTTTATGGTGGACAGAAGGTACCAAAGCAACAAGGGACCTTAACAGCGTCTTTTTGACCCTTTTATTTTGCCCAGACTCTCTAGGGAAGGTAGTGCTCACACCCTTAATCCTAGCACCCTTGAACCCAGCATGGCACCATGAATCAATCCCAGCATCACCCGCTGTAGATCCAACCACCTCTGAAAAAGCCCCACTTGTGAGTGCGTGAGGCTTTGAGGGGACATCTAGTCACACGCCATAACATACACCAACTGAGTAGACAGCTGTTTCCCTGGAGTCCCACTCAGTAAAGGTCTACTTGTTCACCATTAGCCAGGTTGAAGTCCCCTAGTTAAAAAAATATGGGCAACCATATTTTCACAGCACTCCTGCCTCCCAAAACCAAATCTGTATTCTGACTGATGCCAGAATGGGAATGGGAAAGGGAATGGGAATGGGAAGAATCAGATAGGTAACCAGTAATATCCACCATAGAAGTGGCTCATATTTTGCTTTTATATCACATGAAAAAGAGGAAGAAAGAGAAAACCGCAGTTTGATCATGTCAAGAGAAATAAGGAAAAATACATAAAGAACCAGTAAAATAAAATTAACAGTAAATATTAAGTGATATGACAGGAAGTTTGTAAGTCCTTACTTCCAAATATCTTGGGCCAAAATGCTCCAACTTTATTTCAAAAAACAAAAGCCAACTCTGTTATTTATCAGAAACATACCTAACGTGATAAACTAAAGATGACATTAAAAAGATGGAAACACAATTGCCAGTCAAACGTAAAAGGAGAGAGAAGGAAATATCCACATTGAAGAGGGTGCATTTTATGTATTGTACAAATATAATCACTATTCAGATAGAAATACAGTCATTTCTCAGACAAAAAATAAGCCATTGTATTATGATAAAAGTCAGCTTTTTTGGAGACATAATAAGCACATACTTGTATGCATCAAAAAATAATATATGATCGCTATCACAAACTATAACTGATATTATAGCTATAAAATATCCAGAAAAAATGATAGAGGGAGACTTTAATATGTTGCTCTAAGAATTAGTCCAATCTAGCCGGCAAGAAGCCTGTTTTCCATTAAGAATGAGAGGATGCAGCGGGCAAGTAAACAAGCAATTATAACATAAAGAAGTAATTGCTAGGGTAGAAATGAATACAGGGTATTCCTGACTGAGTTTTACAGCAGATGCTGCAGCCACAAAGTAGATTAACAATAGCGGTTTCTGTCTTGTAGGAGTTCACGAGTACGGCAGATGCGTACATCTGGGATACACTTCAAGGTCAAGTCTTTCTGAAATTTTAAGGAACTACCTTAAACAATACCTAATGTCCAAATAATCTGCAATAAGCACATTTGATTTTACTGAACAGAAAATAAAAAGTTTCAAAATGGAAAATGTGATTTCTTAACTTTAGATCACTGATATTTTTCATCAAGTATTTTTAGTGAAGTAAATGTCCGGAGAATATACTTAGCTAATTAATCATTTTTTCTCATTATACCAGAGTATAAAACAGGTGTTCAAAATTCCTTCAAACACTCACTGCTCTAGGGCGGGGGAGTTGGTGCCCTTACTGCTATAATGATCTGCTTAGCTGACAAGTTCTCAGGGACCCGAAACTAACTTCATTACTTGGGCCATTCACTGCTCCTTCAATTTATCAAGAAAATGGGCCATTCCATACCACACTCATTTCCACCTCCAAATTTACCCACCTTGGCTTTTTCCCTGCATTTACTCTGATGCATTTACTGTCATACTTCTCATTTGTGATTTGAATATGCAGTAGTTACTGGAAAAGTAGCTCATATTAACAGAACTTGAATTTTACAGAAAATGGAACTGTGAATTACACAAAGTTTTACTTTGAAATAATACCTTATTTAAATGCCAACATAGAAAGATGCTGTGAAATATGGACACAGAATTACTCACAAAAGCCTATGGGTATACTCTTTGTCTTAGTTACTTTTCTCTTGTTGCTGAGACTAAATACCTGACACCCAAAGTTAAAGGGGGAAAGGTTTATTTAGCTCACAGTTTGTAGAGCTTTCAGGCGCAATTGACTGGCTCCAGTGCAGGGTGGCTTGGCAGAGGAGCATCACAGAGGAGAACCAGTGCATGTAAAGCAAAAGACAGCGAAAGCAAGTAAGGGATGACTGCAGCTCTTCCTAACTCTTATATCTTATCCAGGCCACTTAGACCACTTATCCAGCACCCACACCGTTAATCCTAGCACCTTTGAGCCTAGCATTACACCACAAATCAATTTTTGCATCACACATTCTAGATCTAGACATCTCTGAAAAAGCCCCACCTATGATTGCATGAGGCCTTGAGGGGACATCTAGATAGAAGTCATAACACTCTTTAAAATATAATGTGTGTAATTATATAAGAATGTAATTGAATGTCTCAATTTTAGATGTTTCTTGTGTTCTCTCCTGACTATCTGATTCCTTGCAGCTAGGTGAATGCTGGGCATTAAAATTTTAAGTCATCTTTGAGATCATCACTAAAAGTTCTCATTCTTTGAGTCTGTCCTTGACAAGCTGATAATTAACATCTGAAATAGTGATTTTCAAAAAAGATTTATCACATCCTTAGGAAAATTCTATAGATCTGCAGGGTCATTTTGCATTATGACAGTGATCAGAGAGTGCTAATTACATTGATTGCTAATAACTTGATTGATATACAAAGAGCTACATATATCTAATAGGTACAACTTGATGAGTTTGAATATATGCAAAGACACTTGACACCACAAGCAAAGTAATAAATATATCCAATACTTCTCAAAGTTTTACTGCGTCCCTTTGGATTTGTTTTTTTTTGTGTGCATGCATGATAAGAACTTTTAATATGAGACCTACGCTCTTAACAAAATTTGAACTGCATAATACAACATTGTTAATTCTAGATCCTATTGTTGATCATTAGATCTCTAAAAATTATTCATCTAATATAAATTAAACTTTATACCCACTAAATAAAGCCCAATTTTCCCCAAACTCTATTGCAATCACTATTGTATTCTCTGCTTCTGTGAGTTTTTCTGCTATTTAGATATTTCATGTATGTAGTAAAGCTCAGAGATGCAAAGAATACATTACTGCTTGTTACTTTAAACTGATGATGTGGTAAAGAAAATGTTACATATATATACATATATATATATATACACACTTAATGCAACACTATGACACCATGAAATATGAAATCTGGCATTTGTGACAACATGAATGAATTGGAGATCATTATGCTATGTGAAGTAAGCCAGACACAGAAAAAAAAGCCTGAATGATCTCGGTAGACAGAATTCAAACGAGTGGATTTTTTAGAAGTTGAGAGTAGAATGGTGGTTACCAAAGGTTGAGAAGTCTTGAAGGGAAAGAAGGATGGAGAAAATTTGGTTAATGTGTACTAAGTTATAGTTAAATAGGATTAGGAAGTCCTGATGCCCTATTGCTAGTAGGGTGATTATATATTTCAAAATCTAAAACAAATAGTTTTCATTATTTTCTTCATTAAAGAAATGGCAAATGTTTCAGGAAATAGATACGTTTAATCTGGTTTAAGCATTACACAATGTATATGTGCATCAAAACATCACACAGTACCCCATTAATATGTACAATACTCATGTTTTTATGTATTAGTTAAAAACTAAGTAATTAATCAAAATTTAAAAGGATGTTTGCTTTATTATCTGTCTTCCATGTGCTCATACAAATGAATAATGTATAATCCAACAAAAGCCTATATTCCTGAAAAATTTGGACATGAAAGAAATGTGTTTTTTTAAACTATGAGCTACTTAGCTAATTGGTCTTAAAACTAATTGGGTTTGAATTTGATATGTGCAACATATACATAGTTTAAAATCTTCAAAAATAATTTTAATAAAATTTAAAAGATAAACAGTGTATTTCATGCACAAACATTTAAGCCTCCTGATAAAATTTCTACCAAAATTTAACCATGGCTCAATATCCTCAGGCATGTTTCCAATAATAAAAAGAGGAATGGTCCTATTAATATCACTGTGGAAAGCTCACATGGTTTAGCAGAGAGAATGGATGTTTCACAAAGGAAGATGTTATTTGGATTAATAGGTAGGTGGAAACAGCCAGTCTAGTTCTTTCTTTAGCAGTATGCTGTAACAAATTGTGCTTGAATGCAGAGGCATCTATTATAGCAAATTCTCCTTACAAAATGTCAATGATTTTGTGTACTTCTAATTTCTTTCTGTCTTGAACTTTTGAGCCTCATACAATAAAAATGACTTCTTAAGAAAAATACAGTTGAAACCAGACTCTTTCATTATATCACAAGTGTATAGAGGGCCAGCCTTGGAAGAGTTTAACCAGACAGACAGTAAGGGAGGGTCCACAAATGCAGCCCTTCAGGGACACCCTGGGTCTGCGCAAAGCCCACTCTGAGGTAAAGAAACTCGAGTTCTCTGAGGTAAAATATCATCCATACTAACACGTACGGGATTTTCCAGAAACTTTGAATAGAGAACATGCATAGCTTGCCAAAAAGGATGAAAAATAAACAGCAAGTTTTGAATAGATCTGTATGCCTTAATAAAACCATCATATAGTCACAAACAAAGAAACCACATAGTCAGTTTTAACAGAGCAAGTGTCACTTAAGAAATTGGTTTAAGAATCACTGGAAAATGGAGAGGACAAAGGAAACATGGAAGGAATAGAGTCAGGAATTACAGGAAGCAGCTTCTACTGCTAGGTCTGGAGGAACAGAGGAAAAGCTTGAGGTTATTAGAGTTGGTGCTGATCTCTCAGGAGCTTGAAGAGGGACCCTGCATAGCTGAGACTCTGAAGTGTGAAGAAGGCCACAGAGGGCACCTATAGGCTGGTGCAGATCTTTAGGGAGGCACTGGAGGCTAACTGGGGAGAACGGGGATGAACTACTCCTGCCAGGATGAATAATTATTGCTGCAGTGACACCAGAGGAGCAGGAAAAATATCGGAAGAAGCAAATCCCTTTTCCTGTCTTAGGTTTTCAGGAGTTTTATTTTGGAAAGAAGCCAGGAGACAAAGAAAATATGCAGTGTGCAGAGTTCCAGTCCTCAGATCATAGAGACAAGCAGAGAAGTGTGAGTTTGAAGCTAAGAGATAAAAGCTAAGAAATGGAAAGTATCAGCAACTATTCCTCATTTTTGTAACAAGGTATAATCTCCAAAATTTAATAACTTAATATTTTAATTCTTTAGTATTTCAACATTATACCAAATAGAATCCCCAGAACATTAGAATCATAACTAAACTTTTTTGTCAATATCGCATTAATGAATTTTTAAAATGTGAATTTTTACCTTATTGCAAATAATGGATTATGTATAATATTGGCATAATTTTATTCAAATTGCCAATGGCACCCTATGATTTTGTATCTTTTTTGTGACATACATTTAGAATTACATCACAAAAGTACAGTCTTACTGTCAGACTTTGCTTATCACGGATCTCCAAGATTTTTCATCAAATACGATTTAATTGAAATAGTAGTAGTAGTTATAAAAAATTATAAAAATTATAGCATGAAGCAATATAATTTTGGATTGGGAAAACCTTTTAAAAATGGAAATCTATGTCTTTCATTTCCAAGTTTCTTATGTGTGTGTGTGTGTGTGTGTGAAAATAAATGATATATATATATGATATATATATGTAAAATAAATGGAGCACACATGTGTAAATATTGCATTCTCTTCCTGGTGTGAGAAACTGAAAAATAAATAAGGACCAAAATGTACAATAGATATGATGAAATAGGAAGAAATTCTTCAAAAGAAAGAGGAACTAGGGAAGGGGAAGTAGGAAAGGAAGAAAGGGGAAAAAACAATAAAAGGAAGATAAAATGGAAACAAAGTGTATATCAGGAGGGGAAGAGTGATTGAATGGAGGGGAGAGGATTGGAAAAAAAGAGGAATCAAGATATATCATATATAGGTACAAGTTCCTTGCAATGAATGTGATCTTTATGTATACCTAAATTGTACCAATAAACTTAATAAAAAAATAAATAAAAAATAAAAATGAAAATCTAAGGGCTTTGCATGCACCCTGAGCTCCCGGAGAACACTGAAACAGGCAGTCTGTGATCACTGCCACTGCAGCCTGCATCTGGCTCATTTGCACCCCTAGCAGCCTGGAGACACCAAATCAGGTGGTCCATGAATTGCTGACCCTGTGGTTCGTGTCTGGGCTCTTCCTGTGCCCTGAATTGCCTTGGGACAAGGACCAAGTGGTCTGTGATCATGCCAACAGTGCAGTCTGCTCCTGGGTCCTCCAGGTGCCCTGAGCTGCCTGGGGACACTGGATCAGGCAGTCTGTGATCTTCTGACATCGTGCTTTATGTGTAAGACCTGGGAAAACTAGGTACACTCCACCAACTGCTGGAAGATGCAAGACTGAGCAGCCCATCTCGTGGGCCACTGAAGGGCAAATCTGACCACCAGGAAATCTAGGGGTATTAGCAAACTTTGCTGAGCCATCAGGGAAGAGAGAGACTGGGCACTCTGCCTCTGGCATCAAAAATGAAAAAATGAAGGACCAAAATGCAATCTCAGAACTCCTCCCCACTCAGAACAAGTCCAGGAGCCATCTACATAGGAGAACTTGGTAAATACACACATGAAATTGCTGAAATGATTGCAAATGAAGTAAAAAAACAACTGTATCAGACCACAGAGGAGATCAGGTCAGAAATAATCTCTCAGGTAAAAAAATGAAATGACAACAATAATGAAAGAATTTCTCAGCACATCTACAGAAGACATACAAAAAATAGATGAGCATAGGAAATGGAAACATTAAATGAACAATATAGGAATGAATTAGAATGTATGAAACAGATTTAGAGAGATATCCAAGAAATGAAAACTTCCACTGAGAGCTGGAAAAACCACTTGAATGAGGCCGAACATAGAATTTCAGATCTCGAAGACAGCATGTCAGCTAATGATCATGAAAGAAAGGATCTCTCAAACTTAATAAGGAACTAGGAAAAATTAATTCAACAGCTGCAAGATGAGGAAAGAGAAATAATGTAAGACTAATAGAAGACAATGAAACAGCAGGAGGCAACACGAATGGCATATAAAGAATATTTGCAGAAATAATAGTAGAACATTTCCCAAGCATGGAAAAACAATCTGACATACAGTAAGTGAGGCATATAGAACTCCAACTAGTCATAACCAAAATAAAACTACACCCAGACATATAATAATCAAGATCCCAGATATCCAGCAAAAGAACTAAATATTAAAATCTGCTAGAGAAGGAAACAGATCACCTAAAAGAAAAGCCAGTCAGGATCACAGCAGATTTCTCAACCCAAACCATCCAATCAAGAAGAGCTTGGAATGAAGTATTACAGGTCCTGAGACAAAACAGCTTCTAACCAAGACTGATACATCCTACAAAACTATCCTTCAAATTTAATGAAGAAATAAAATACTTCCACGACAAAGAACAACTGAAGAACTTCATGAGTGCCAAACCAACCTTACAAAGAGTACTAAAAGATATTCTAGAAGGAGAAAAAAATGACCACAATTTCAAGAACAACAATAGAAAGGAATCCTCAAGCAGAGCAAGAAATTAAACAGATAGAAAAAGTAGGAAACCAACAGCAAGTAAATAACATGACAAAGATAAGCCAATACATATCAGTTATAACCATTAAAGTAAATGGCCTCAATTCACCAGTCAAAAGAAACAGACTGGCAGAGTGGTTTAAGAAACAAAATCCAACAATATGCTGTATACAGGAAACACATTTTACTCAAAAGGAAATCCATAGACTGAAAGTCAAAGGATGGAAAACAATTCTTCATGCAACAGGAACCCAGAAAAAAGCAGGGATAGCTATTATGTTTGCAGACAACATAAACCTCAAACTGAAAACAATCAAAAGAGAGAAAGAAGGTCACTACATACTTGTTAGGGGAAAATTGCAAGAGGAAGAGATAACAATCATAAACATGTATGCACCAAATATGAGAATACCAAACTATGTAAGACAAATCTTAACAGACATGAAAACCCAAATAATTAATAACACTATTGTAATAGGGAATATAAACGCCCCTTTGACACAAAGACATAGGTCAACTAGACAAAAAATCAGCAAGGAAATAACAGATCTGAACCAAAGCTGTGAACAAATGGACTTAGTAGATGTATACAGAGTATTGCACCCCACAACATCAGAATGCACATTTTTGTCAGCTTCACATGGGACTTTCTCTAAACTAGACCACATTCTGGTCCACAGAGCATACCTAACTGAATGCAAAAGAACTGAAATTATCCCATGCATATTATCTGACCACAGTGCAAAGAAATTGAAAATTAATGACAAAAGGAACTCCAAAAACTCCATAAACACTTGGAAATTAAATAACAACCTCCTGAACAACGAAGGGGTCACAGAAAAAAATTAAAGAAGAAATTAAAAAATACCTACAAAAAAATGAAAATGTAAAATAAAACTTACCAGAAAATAAAGTAGGATGCAATGAAGCAGTCCTCAGAGGGAAATTTATAGCAGTGAACTCACACATAAGGAAAACAGAGGGCTGGAGATATAGCTCAGCGGCACAAGTCCCTGCCTGGCAACCACAAGGTTCTGAGTTTGATTCCCAGTACCAAGAACAACAACAAAAGAAAGGAAAACAGAAACAGAACAAATAAATAGCCCAACGCTGTACCTCAAAATTTTAGAAACAGAAAAACAAGTCAAGCCCAAAGCCCAAAGAAGGAAGCAGATTATAAAGATCAGGGCAGAGGGGCTGGGGATTTAGCTCAGCGGCAAAAGCGCCTGCCTGGCAAGCGCAAGGTCGTGAGTTCGGTTCCCGGTACCGGAGAAAAACAAAAAAAAAAAAAAAAAAAAAAAAGATCAGGGCAGAAATTAATGCAATTGAGAGGAAGGAAACACTACAAAAAAATAAACAAATCAAAGAATTGGTTCTTTGAAAGAATAAATAAAATTGACTAACCCCTAGCCAACTTTATCAAAGAAAAGGAAAAAAACTTAAATTCATGCAATAAGGAATGAAAAGGATGACATCATTAGAGATCCTACAGAAATTCAAAAGGTCATTATTACCTACTTTGAAAATCTTTACTCTGATAGGGTAGAAAACTCACAGGGAATGGACAGATTCCTAGATATCTATGAATTACCAAAGTTGCATCAAGAAGATATAAAAATCCTGAACAAACCAATATTAATTAATAAGATGGAAAACGTGATTAAAACCTTATCAACAAAGAAAATCTTAGGCCCTGATGGATTCACAGTGGAATTTTATAAGAAATTCAAAGAAGATTTAATGCCAATACTCCTCAAACTCTTCAATGAAATTGAAAAGGAAGCAATTCTCCTTAACTCATTCCTGGAGGCAAGTATTATACTGACACCAAAACCAGAGAAAGACCCAACCAAGAAAGAGAACTACAGACCAATCTCCCTCATGAACATGGATGCAAAGATGCTCAATTAAAAAGTAGCAAATAGAATGCAGCAAATCATTAAGAAAATCACACACCATGATCAAGTGGGATTCATTCCATGCAGGGATAGTTCAATATACACAAATCAATTCAGGTAAAATACCATATCAATAGAGTCAAACAAAAACTACATGATCATCTCAGTAGATTCAGAAAAAGCTTTTGATAAAGTCCAACACTTTTGCATGATAAAAACCTTACAGGAAATAGGAATAGATGGTCTTTACCTCAACCTGATCATAAGCCATCTATGAGAAAACAAAAGCCAACATCATACTAAATGGACAGAAACTGAAAGCTTTCACTTTAAAATCAGGAACAGAACAGGGATGTCCACTGTCACCACTCCTATTCAATATAGTTCTGAAAGCATTAGCTAGAACAGTTAGACAAGAGAAAGAAATAAAAGGAATAAGGATAGGAAAGGATGAAGTTGAATTACCATTATTTGCAGATGACATGATACTCTACATGGAAGACCCCCAAAAACTATACCAGAAGACTCCTTAAATTAATCAACAAATTCAGTAGTGTAGCTGGATACAAAGCCAACACTCAAAAATCAATTGCATTCCTATACACAAATAACAAACAGACTGAGAAAGAAATTCAGGAAAGCATACCTTTCACAATAGCATCAAAGAAATTGAAACATTTAGGAATCAATCTAACAAAAGAAGTAAAAGATCTATTCAATGAAAACTACAGTACTCTGAGAAAGGAGATCGAGGAGGATTTTAGTAAATGGAAGAATACTCGTTGCTCGTGGATAGGAAGAACTAACATTGTGAAAATGGCCACATTCCCGAAATTGTTGTACAGATTCAGCGCAATTCCCATTAAACTACCATTAGCATACCTCACAGATCTAGAGAAAACATTCCTTAAATTCTTCTGAAACCAAAAGAGACCCAGAATAACAAAAGTAATCCTGGGCAACAAAGACAAATCAGGCGGAATCACAATCCCTGACCTGAAATTATACTACAAAGCTACTGCAATAAAATCAACCTGGTACTAGCTAAAAATCAGACCTGAGGATCAATGGAACAGACTGGAAGAAACAGCTACAACCAAAAACACACTCAGCCACCTAATCTTTGACAAATGGACCAAACAAATTCACTAGAAGAAACATAGCCTCCTTAATAAACGGTGCTGGAAAATTTGGCTTACCACTTGCCAAAGACTGAAAATCAACCCAAGTCTATCACCATGCATCAAACTAAAGTCAAAATGGATCACAGATGTCAATATTAAAATAGAAACACTAAATCTACTGGAACAGAAAGTAAGTAAAAATCTTGAAGATATAAAGGCAGGCAGAGAGTTCATGAACCAAAACCGAATCGAATGGGAAATACTTCAAAGAATCAACAACTTGGATCTCATCTTAATGAAAAGTTTTTGCACATCTAAAGAACTCACTAGTAGAGTAAAAAGAAAACTCAGAAACTGGGAAAAATATTTAGCTGACTGTCCCTCGGACAAAGGTCTATCTAGAACATATAAAGAATTTAAAAACATCACCCCCCCCCCAAATTCAAAGACCCAGTCCAAGAATGGGTATCTGAGATGCAGACACCATTCTCAGATAAAGAAATACAAATGGCAAATAAATACACGAGAAAATGTTTAACATCACTAGTCATTTGAGAAATGCAAATTAAAACAACACAGAGATTTCATCTCACCCCAGTGGCTAGCATTAAGAAATCAACCAATAACAAATGCTGGAAAGGCTGTGGAGAAATAGGAACTCTTCTCCACTGCTGGTGGGAATGCAGACTAGTGAAATCACTGAGGAAATCATTTTGGAGATTCCTTAGCAAACTAGGTCTAGAGGTCCCATTCATCCCAGCTATTCATCTTCTGGGTATTTTCCCAGAAGAACTGAAAACATCATATCACAGCAATATATGTGCACCCATGTTTATAGCAGTGCAATTTGTAATTGTTAAATTGTGGAAGCAACCCAAATGTCCATCCACTGAGGAATGGATTAAAAAGTTGTGGTATTTTTATATAATGGAATATTACTCAGCTATAAGGAAAGGTAAACCCGAGGCTTTTATAGGTAAATGGTCACAACTAGAGACCATACTTATAAGTGAAATAAATCATATCTGCATGTGTAAACAATGTATTGTCTCACTAGTGTAAGAACCTGAAAGAGTGAATAAAAATTAGGAGGTATGATAGACATTGTGAAATGAAAGGAAACTGCTCAAAAGTGAAAAGTGAAGAACAACTAGAATGAGGGAAAAGAGAAAAGAAACATGAGGAAAATTATTTTATATATATATATATATATATATACACACAGCATAGCTAGAATAGTTGTACTACATGACTTAGTTGTATTATGACATAGTTGTACTATGTGACTTCTATCACTTTATTGAAAGGAACAGTTAATGATTAATTGTTTGATCAATCTTTTATGTCTATATTTGTTTTCCTGAGTAACCACTTTGAAGATATCAATAAGTAATATAACATGATTGTTAATTTCCTATCACCTTGTCTGAAATTCAGTATTGCTTATATTGTTCTTGTGTTATTCTGCATATGTATGTGTGTTTGTTAAGATGTTTTTGTTCTTTTATTTTTAAAATTAAAAAAATGAAAATCTCGTTTCACTTCCAAGTTTTATATATACGAGCAGATCTAAAACATAAATAATTTTACTATGATCACATGCTTAATTAATGGAATACTTAACAATATGAAATCTGGGTTATTGTCCTTAATATCAGTAGACTGTGATTGATTATTAGTTAAATTTTAAAAAATGATTATTAGTTGCTTGTATGGCATTTTGAGAAGATTCTAACTTGATTTCTCTTGGATATAATACTTTTATTTTCTTTTTTGATTTTTTGAGATAGGGTCTCATGTAATTCAGGCAGTCCCTGAATTGACTATGTAGCCTAGGCTGGCCTCAAACTTGAGGCAATCCTCCTACCTCAGCCTCCCGAGTGCTGAGATTATAGGCCACCACTCCTGGTTGTAATACTCAGCAGACTTCATCCTGCTTTGTGAGCATTACAGCTTCACTGACCATCAAGATCTCAGTGTTTATGGAGAAGAAGCAGGATTTCTGCATCTCAAAACTGACCCACAAGGCAAGGTGAGAAGGGCCTCAGACTGATACAATGTCAATTAATAATTAGTGAACTTCAACAAACTTTTAAATGCTAATCAGTTTTTCTCAGAGTTTTGGGATTTCATATGAAATTTTAAATTTTATTTATCATAGATACTTGTGTTAGTGAAATTTTTACACAGTGTACATGGAAATTGTATGAGCAAAACAGCAATGAAGCTTTCTTATTGTCAAAATAAATAAATGGTAGATAAATAAATTGGTATGTTTTAGTAGTTTTATTTTTATTTTTTATTTTTTATTTTTTTTTTTCCTCCGGTACTGGGAGTTTTAGTAGTTTTAAATAAAATACTGCCCTAAAAGACTATTGAGTAATTTTCAAAGTACTCATATACTCTTACAATACAGGAGCATGTAAATAAGGGAAGTTTTGGAGAGGAAGTTTGGAGAGGATTGATTAAACTTAAAAATTTAAGTTTTATATTGACAAGTATATAAAATTATTAATTAAATTTAAACTTTTAAAATGGGACGCACTGGTGATATAGTTCAGTGGTAGTGTGCTTGTCTGGTATATCCAAGGCCCCATATTAAAGCCTCAGTACTACTGGAAAAGAGAATTAGACTTATATCACAAATGAATGAGTAAATATTAAAAAAATACAAAATGGAGCATAAGGCTTTTAAATCTGTAGGAAGGAAAAAGTGATATAATGAAACTCAATTATTCAAATACATACCAATAGAGAAAAAAAGAGAAAAAATATAGTAAACTAAGATTTTTTTGAATAAATTTGTACTTCTAATACATTAACATAAATCAGCCTTTTTTCTACAAAGAATATTTCCCATCTGCCATTTGAAAATAGGATAGTTTGATTAGAAAATTTCAAAGCAGCCCAATATTTAAGCTGTAGCATGTGTACTGCTAGCTACGTTCAGCTAGTTTTACAGTGAGAATAGAGACAAAAGGCATAGCTGAATAATTTGAAATATTTTCCTAGTGGACAGAAAGGAAACATCTGCAAAATTTGGACAAAGGAAATCATAGTTGTTGAAAAGATTATCATTAGAAAGAAGCCAAGTACTTTGGATCAGGACAACAGAAAAGATGGCTTAAAGGCATCTCAGATATTAGAAAAACCTCACCCTTCCCAGGCTCGAGGGGGAGAAAATGTAAAGCTTTTATTTGAAAGAGAGCCTCAGGGTACCCTGATCATTCAAGGCACAAAGGGAAATATCTCCCTGACTTCGGCCATTGTAGCACTCAGAAGCTTCTGCAGCCATAATCTGAGGGGACCTGGCTACTGCTCAAATTGGTAGCAGACCTTACAATATCCAAGTGGTGTTGGTTTTACTGGTGTGCAGAAAGCAAGAGTTGTAGGGTAGGGGAAGCTTCCACCCAGATTTCAAAGAAAGGCCAAGCAACAAGCCCCTGAGAGGACACTGTGTGAAGTTATGAGAATGAAGCTAAAAGTGTAGTGGAGACCAAAGTTGGAGATATCAGGAATGTAGAATATCTGGTGAAGAAATCTGCAGGCGGTAAGCAGAACCTCCCCAAGAGGATGCCATGGGGGCTAGATTTCGACAAAAACATCAAATCAGGTAACTATGCCATTCATTCATCCATTCGCTGATTTCTTCACACAACGAAATTTTGAGAAGGATCTATGATATCCCAGGATCCAAACTAAGTCCAGGTGTTACAGCCCTAAATAAATAAACAAAAAATATGCAACTGGATTATATAAACAGCAGTGGCAGGACTTGAAAATATGTAAAAGTCTCTTTCTTGAATAAGTACTCTCAGAATATGTGAAAATCATTCAGTGAGAGCACCCATACAGAGAACATTAAATATAGTTTTGGAAGTGTTAGCTGAAATAATTAGATGCCAGAAAGACAAACAGCAAGCAGTGGAAAGAGAAAAGCATATATTATGTGTGGATGATAAAGCTGTCTTTCTGGAAACCAAAATAAGAGGATCTAATATGCTAGGTGGATACAAACCTAAAAATGAAAAAACACAAGTGTTTGGTAAAAAAGTAACAATCCATTATAAAGTATAATGGATGGAAAAATTCCTTTCCAACTATGGAATGAACTTTAGGTGTTTGAACCATAGAAAAAAATATAAAGCATACTGAAATATATAAAAGAAAATATTAACAAGTAGAAATGCATGCCTTTCCTTGGATAAGAAAAATAAAAGTAGTAAAGGACCTTCTGAAATTAGTTTATAAATTTAGCATGTTTAAATGAAAATACTCTGCCTCTCTGTGACTCAGTAGCTTTATCCATAAAATAGCAGTTAAAAGGAGCAATAATAAAACCTACACTATAGAATTGTTATGAAAATTAATTAATGTTTGCAAAGATTTAGTGTCTGGTAAGTACAATATAATAGATTAAGCAAGGTGTGGTGGCACACGCCTGTAATCGCAGGAATTGGGAGACTGAGGCAGGAGGATCACTGAGGGTTTGAGACCAGCCTGGGCTAAAAAGTGAGATCAAGGCCAGCCTGAACTGCACAGTGAGACCCTGTCTCAAAAAGACCAACAACAACAACAAAAAAATAGAGAGCTTGATGTCTAGATAGTTAATTCGAAAGAATGTCAAAGGATTTGTATAGTGCGGATGAGGAGAGAGAAAATTCCTAGTCTATATGAAAAATAAACTTTTAAGAAATAATCCAGACAATTGCAAAAACTAAGTAATTAAAAGTTTGAAGTTAGCATAGATTCAGTAAACCAAATGAAGAATTCAGAAATAGATACAAATATCTATGGAAATTTAGTATATGACAAAAGTTATTTCAAGTCAGTGAGGAAATAGGGAATTCTTAGCAGATGAGATAATAACATGAGAATGACTGTCAGTAATTAATTAAATTGAAAGTCTTCTGGAATAGGCATAGCTCAGAAATAACTCCTAAACTCCCCTGAGGAAATGGTCAAAGTCAGATGTTCCTTTGTTTAGAAAGATTCAAGCTTCCAACCAAATACTTCCCCCACAACTGCACATTTAATAATCAGTGATAAATAGCATAGAACAAATAGTCCGTACATAATGCGTTCTGTAACCTTGATCAAGTCTCAGTCTATCAAAGTTTAAGGTGTTTTAACCACTAATTTGCATAAGAGATTGATATGAACCGGACTTGTCAGCATTGCTGAGAATGGATTCTTCTACCCGTATCCTGAAGATCATTACACAATCAGCATCTATCATCCTTTCCTCCCAGTGTCTTGACCCAAAACTATTTAGGGATTTGAGACTCAAGCTCCGTTCTTAGGGATGACTATGGTGTGGCTCCAGTGTGTCCCTAACCCTGTTCGTTCATGGTTACAAGATATCTATAAATTTTTTATATCCTTCCATATACTTTAAATACCATCATTTTCTCCAATGGGGCGCCATTTCTAATTTTCTTCAAGATAATAAGCAACTATTTTCAACAGAATTACTTTTTAAAAAAGAAACACAATTTCTGACATCTGGTGTATTAATTAGAACAAAATAATTTGGTAGAGACCAGAATAACAGAAGAGCTGCAGCTGCTCTTCAGGAGTAACAGGTTTCTGATGATACTAACTGACCTGCGTTGTAACCTAAAATAAGTAATGCACAGTACCAAACACCAAAAGTTAAAGAATATTCCAAGTAAATTATCAGTATTGTGACCTTTGGGTTCATATGTCGCATTTTAGATCAAAATTTATCCCAGGTACAGCATTTTTAAAAATGTAAATCAAGGCAGGTGACAGTACTAAAAGGAACCATGAAAAAGGACTCTCTCTCTCTCTCTCACTCTAGCTCTTCCTCTGTCCTCCTCTCACCCCCAGCCATCAGACAAAAACCAGAAGCAACTAAAACAAGATATATTCCAAACTCCTAAAAAGGAATTTTTATTTATTGTTTGAATATAAACTAGTTCAAAAGCTAGTTTAAAAATAAATAAAAATTAGGACAATATTTGCAAAAAGAAATGGTGACAGGAATTAAAACCATTATCATGAAGTTGTATAAACCCACCACCTACTCAGCAGAAAAATAGGTATATGAGAAAAAACATCATAGGAAATTAAATCTAAATGGTAGTTACACACATGAAAAGATGCTGAACATTATATAAAGAAATACAAAATAAAATAATATTTTATTTTCAATCTGGGTGGTTAAAATTTTAAATATGATTAAATACGTGGTATGGAGAAACCAGAGAAATCTATACATTGCAGCTGCCAGTGTGGACAGGAAAATGATGGGCCATAGACTCTGACTGCATACATTTGTATTTACGATTGTTACCGCTTTGAGGAATGTGGGAAGGGTAAAGAAGGAAAGAAGGAGAGAGAGAGGGAAGGAGTGTGTGTTTTATTAGGGAGTTTTATGCAGACAACGTAAGAATTTCATCTTTCTAACACTTGTAATATTCACTTGCTAGCAGTATCTTTTTCGGATTGAATGAAAACATAATCAGCTCTTTTTTTTTTTAAGCTCTTTTATTCTTTAAGTCATGTGTCAGACTACATATGTAAGAACGCTCCAGGGATGGTTGATTTGTTTCTGTCATTTTCTGCTCTGAAAGGGGACAAGTACACAATATATTGCAAAGAATGGGTATAGGACTTCCATGTAGAAAGGGCACAAATCCGATGATTTAGAGGAAAGGAAAACTTAATCATTTTGTGAACAACTTTTTGTGCATAGAAAGCAATCCTTGAAATGAAGCATGCACTTTTTTTCTGGGAAAACAGGTAATGATAGTGATGGGAATTTATTAAAGTGTGCCGCATAGTATCATGAAACAAGATTTATTTTTCTTGACCTAAAATGACAGCAGTTTGCTCTGTTGTCATGTTCTACTTTGTTTTCTGGGCAACACTTAATCTTATTTCAAATATAAGCAAGTTGCTTACATGAGAATAAATATAAATAGATAATGAGAACTGAATGGAAAAACTTGCACCCTTGTCAGCTCCAAACAATTCAATTAGAGCACAATACACTCTACCAAAAGATTCCCTATCAGTGCAGGCTTAAAAGACTTCCTTCTCTCCGTTTTGCTGGTACATTAGTGTACACATTTATTGAAATAATTATCTACTGAGAATCTACAGCAGTTTGCCATGCACTAGCTCTCTGACTCAAAGAAAATGGACGTCGTAGATATTTTCTCAGGGGATGTTTAAATTAGTCAAAGAGATGGATGAATACAATAATAACTGCATTAATATAGGACCCCTTCTGGTTGAAGAAGGTGTGTGAATACATGCATTTATCTTTGCTTTTAATCAGAACTGCACAAAAATGACAATAAAGGTAAACTAAAATTAAATAAATTATAAACCTACATGAAAAAATAGAACAAAAGGAGAAATTATGGTGATACAATTTATAAAGATGAAACCTGAACAGATGAGCTCTAAATACCCCAGGAAACCTGAAACATCTCCAGAGTCTACTCCAAAGGTTCCCACCTTGCTCAACAGTCTTAGAGCGCTCTGCTCAGTCTGTTAAGACTGTGGTGTTGGGTGGCTGACAAGACCAAGGACAACTATCATTCAAATACAGACAGTTCTTTTGATATTCAGCTTGAATTTTTCAAGCAAAAATTACTCATTCTGTTAAAATATTTAATGCTTATGTATACATTTTATGATAGGTAGACAATTTTTTTTTAACCATATGGAATAAGTATTAGTACTATTTACAAAGGAAACCAGAGACTACCTATTATGATTATTATTATTCATTTTGGTTAAATGTAAATCAGATAATGGTTTTATTCAAA
>NW_004955418.1:3935033-3940986 GCF_000276665.1 Chinchilla lanigera
TAAAAGGAGGGAAACATTAACAGACATACAACATTTTACAACATATCACAAGCACAATACAGACAATACAGAGTTACAAACAAAGTGGTAGGGAATTATTTATGTACAAACATTGGCATAGTGATTGATAGCGAGAGTTGGCAATAGGACTTCATCTCTACGTTTGTATTGTTCTTGTCTATTAACGGAATCAGAGCACACATTTTATAAAACAGGGATTCTGTTAACCCTTAAAAATAAAAAAAACTAGTTTTGCCTACACCACTCAAAACAAAATGGTGAAAATATAAAAATTTAACAGTGACAAGTAAACTCACCAAGGTTTGTGCAGAAACTCGACCTACTATTAAGATGCTTATGAAATTACCTCACTCATGAAATGTTGAGAGCTATCAGACAACTGGTTATAAAAACACAGTGTGCTTGGTTGGAATTGTCATATGGTAGAAATAGATGAGCAACACAATGAAACAGAGAAGAAAAAGGTCCTATGTTCCAAATTCGATCCTTGTCTTTAGTGTGTAAAGTAGCAAATAAATAACCACAACACTGGTTTAAACCAGCTCTAATCAGTCAGTCACACCTTTAGTTCAGTAAACCATCCTGAAAGTCAGTTTTTCTCAAATTCCATGCTGAATGTCAGCCAACTCTTAAAATCTCTCAGTTCTGGAAACCAGCCCAACTTCATGCTTCCCGGAAGAGAGGTCGACTCTTTGTTTATTCAGAAAGTCTTTCCTAAAAACACATTTCTACCTTCCCTTGCAAATAACAAATGTGGCTTGGCTTCAGGTATATCAGTGGTAATCTCCTCCCACTTCCCACTTTGTACACTTTTGCTAGAATAGACAGTTCAGAAATAGAGCTAAATTCACACTTAGATTTACTATGTTATAAAGTTGTATATCAAACAGCCAAAAAAGTAGGACTTTTAATACATGGTGTTTGGGTAGTCAGGAGCCATATGCAAAAGTAAAATTAAATACATACCTCAGACTAAACATCAAAGTAATTACAAATGAATCAAATATATCAGTATAAAAACATAAAGATAAATGTGCATGGAGGAATTCCCTTACAACCTTAGATTTAGGAAGGACTTTCAAGGATTCAGTAATTAGAACCCATAAAAGTCAACTAACTTAAAAAGAAATAACCTCTTGCCTAGTAAACATACATCACAAGTAAAACTCAAAACAAATGACACTCCAGGAATAAATACCTGCAATTCAGATCATAAGACCTACTCTCTTTAGTTATGGATATTTTTAAGTACAGTATAAACAGAAAAAAAAGCCAATACATTTACAAAAATGGGTAAAATAATTGTTTACAGGAAACAGATTATTAAACATATGAAATGGTTTAATCTGACTCATAAGTGGAGAAATGTAAATTGACACCTCACTAGAATATTATTTCTCATTCATTTTATTGTCAAAAATTTATCCTACAGCTAAACTACTAAATATATCAAATAAAATACACGTGGTTATTCATTGCAGCATTGTTTGTAATAGCAAAAGATAGGAATCAACTCGGGTATACAATGAAAGTGAGCTGGTGAGGATATATTTATATAAAGAAACATTACTCGGTACTATATCAATATTCAAGTGACAAGAATCAAGATTATGTTATTAAATTTAAAACAATGCAACATTAAGAGCTCTCTATATATTATGTCAAAGTTTGTATTAAACAAGGAAGCATAAAAATACACAATCATAACTGCTTGTGTTTGTATTTAAAAAGAAAAAAAACACTGGAAAGATAACACAGGAAACTAGTAAAATGGAAGAGGAAGGAAGTGGGAAAGGAAAGGGCCTAGGAAAAGGAACAGTAATTGTCAGTAGATTCCTTTTTGTTTTGATTTTTGAACCATGTGATTCCATTACATATTTAAGACTCATTTAATGTTTTAAATGAGAAAAACTATTGGTGTGCACCTAGTTCTTTATTCCCTTTTATTGGTGCTCCAAACCTGATATTTAACAATATGTGCTTTAAATGTTAAAAAATTATGCAAAATGCTCATAGCTTCAGAGTTGGATCCAATGACATACACTCAGAACACTGCTGAGAAAGCTCCTACAATGTCAACACCTTTCCGCTGAAGAAGTACTGGGAAGAGTTGGATGCTCCTGTTGGGTGTACTTTATACGACAGTCCTCCTCTTCATATCAGTGAGACGGTACGCGTGTATCCCTCTTCAGTTACTCACATACCTGGGATCAGTGCTCTGTGTCAACAAGGACACTGTGCTTCCAGAATAAGTACTTTAGTCCATTCTAAAATTGTGAGCTTTGTAAATTCTTAACCATTTTAATTTTTCAGTTTAAGCAAAGAAAATAGGACTGTATCAAAGGAATTGATTTCATCCAGAACCCATACTTGCTCATGATTGCCATGAAATTTATTGGGCTTATGCCATATGAATTATTTTGCTCCTCCCAAATGTCATCTTCCCTACAGGTCGTCTATATTTGTAATTGAAGCACATTAATATGGAAGATGTAATGTAATGTAATGTAATGTAATGTAATGTAATGTAATGATCCTCTCATTGGGAGGATCGGGAGTCCTTTGAGACAAATAAAGCACCTTAACCTTTTAGAGCAGGTCTGCTTTCCCAAATCTGCTCATACTGAGGAGATGAGACATCAGCCATTAGATCTACGTTCCTGAGGAGATGCACAAGAATTTTCAGGAAGACTACACTCTTTGTGGCAAAGAGTGCTGTGCTTGATAGCTGAAATTTTTCCTGCAGAATTTTTTCCTGATACCAAGCCAAATACAAAATAAAATCAACTATTGTCAAATTATACCAGTCTTAGAGCTGGATCCTGTTTACATGGGTCTCTAGCCTTTCAAGGAAAAAATTAGAATAAGAATAACATACTTTCCTAATGTATGGAATGGCTATTTATTTATTTAGAATAACGATATTTGTTTCTTAAATTACAATTTTAAAGAATGATACTAGGAGCATTTTTACCTGAATTTCAAGCGCTGTAAATGCTTACTTTGTATGTATTCAGTCTGAGAAATGAAATCTGAAGAATAAGAAATAGGCTGTTTTCTGTCAGCCAGCATTGCCAGTCGGCTTCAGGGAAGGCAAACTCAGAAAGCCCGTGGCCATCTTGCTGAGTTAGAAAGACAAGTATGCAAGTCAACAACTAGAACTGTCATGCATTGATGCTGAGAATGAAAATTTTTATAACCACTTCAGGAAACAGTTTTGTAGTTTATTATCATTTTAAACATATATCCAACAATTTCCTAAATGTTTAAGCAAGAGAAATTAAAGCAGTCCACACAAAGATATTCACTTAGATGTTCGAAGTATCCTTATAATAATCCAAAGTTTATGAATGAATAATTAGGCAAACAAATTTTGGACTAGCATATTCATATAAAGGAAAACTTGTCCACACTACAGATGGATGAAATAATAGACATGCAACAACATGTCTAAATCATTACTATATGTAAAAAAAAATGCCACTGACAAAACTGCATGACTGACTTTATATATATATGTGTGTGTGTGTGTGTGCGTGCGTGTGTGATTTTTTTTTTAAAAGGCAAACTATGGTAATGGAAATTAATAGATTAATATTTTTCAGGCTAAGGGAGGGATTGATATGCACATGCACCAACTCCCCAGGATGAATATGACATTTTGGATTGCAAATATGTAGTAATAAGGAAAAAAATAGAAAAAAAAAATGACGTGAGGAAACTTGTGGCCTGATAGAAATTTTCTAAACCACAATTGTAGTTACTTCACTGTTCGTTGGTTAAAACTCAGAACTGTACATTTAATATTTATCACCTTTGATATATACGACATAATAAAACTGATTTAGAAAAGCAAAAATGCATATGTAGTAAAAGGATTAGAATACTGTCAGACTTGTCAGCAGTGAAATAGAATAGAAAAACTGGAATAATGTTTCTATGCTTCAGGAAAAAATTATTTTCAATTTATATTCTATACTCACCATCAAGGGTAGAATAAAGACACTTTCAGACTTGGAAAGTCCCCTTCATCTGTCTCTATACACGTCCTTAAGGAAGCTTCTAGAGGCAGTGTCCTGTTAGAAGACAATAGCCAGTAAGACAAAAGACACAGATAATAGAATAACACAATGGGAGACAAAAGGAGTCCACAGGGTGGGGCTGAACCCCAGATGCCAGCTGAGCTACTGGTTTACAGACAAATCATTTTGTATTTCAGCAAGAAAATAGTGGAATCCAGGAGAGGGGGATTAAAGGAAATGAAATTCACAAAAGATACGTCCAGATCAAAATATTGAGAACTTTTATGTAAGGCAAAGATTATGCAAATGATTTAGTAATAGCTGTTTAGAAAAGTAAGACAAAAAAGAGACAATTATTCCTCCCAAGGAAAACAAAAAAGTAGTACAAGAAAGAAAATGTAATCAAGCTATATAATGCAATTATAATCTATAGATATCTATTTATATGTACAGTTGTATATATATAAAAAATATTTATGTGTGTATGGATATTGGTGGCCTGCATGGAAAGATGAAAAACCATTAAATTTTTACTTTCCACAGAAAGAAGTCTGACAAATTCAGAAATGGCAGTATAAGTAGTAGAAGCTTATTGCGTGGATATAATAGATTAGAAATAAAAAAGCACCTAAAAGAGTCAGAAGTAGCTGTCTTTACATTTCATTATAAGGGTTATGACACTGCTTATTTAAATCACATGCACATATAATCTGGATGAAATTTTAAATTTGTAAAGTCATAAATAAATACTCAGCTTGTGAGAAATTCTGTGGTTGGCGGGGGACGAGATTCTACAGGAGCACAGTAGTTCAGCAAGGAGTGAAGATAGATTTCATTGAAGTCTTGTCAGAGAAAATTACTTTTTATAACCTCATGAGGTAAGTTAGAGTTAATCACAACACAAGGTTGAGGGGCAGAAAGACTAAGTGGTATTCAGTTAAAGAGCATTTAAGAGCATGCTTCCTGGGGTAGCAGCAAGTCGCTCACTGAGACTGGATGGGAGGTGACAGCGGAGGAATGGGGTCAGCAGGTGAGCATTCAAATAGTGAACAACCTTGTGCATTCAGAAGGAGATCAATAAAACTCATTTGCATCCTGAGACAGCTGTGATCTTGCAAGTGGGAAATATATTAGAGAACAAAGGTCCAGGGCACTTAAGAGGCTGCTGAAATAATCCAGACAAGAAACAGAATCAGTGGGCACACACCTGCCCCGTTCTAAGGTAGAACTGGGAGGATGTGGGGTGGTAAGGAAGGTGGAGAAATCACAGATGAAGTTCAGCTTTCTGTTTTGCTGCAGGGAGAATAAATAAAAGACAAGAGCACTTTTCTCTCAGGAATGATGAGTGCTACTCCTTATTTATAGTTGTAGGATGATAGGTATTGCAGGTCAGCTCTTCAGTTAAAAAAGGGTTCAGGAAAAGTGCGTACTTCAGAGACAGGTATGGGAGCCCTCTCCCGAAGTGAGGTCTACTAATGAAACTACACAGAGTGGTAGGAGTACCTTTGAACGAGCGCTAAAGTACACCAACATCTGATAGAAAATTTATAGAAAGGAGACGGAAGCTACTGTTGATCTTTTAATAGCCACTTAGCTTTATGCTAACACACACACATACTCACACACACTCACAAATTTACCAACTTTTTAATCTAAATCAATAACTATCCAAGTATCAATATTAGAGACAATGGGTGTTAATGGTTTGTGTCTAGATGTCCCCCCAAAGCCTCATGCAGTCTTAGGCTTTTTTGGAGGTAGCTGAATCTAGAGTTTTTGACTGATTCAAAGTCCAGTGCTACATCTGCTTTAGGGTGGGTAGCCTGCCTACAATACAAGGGGCAGAAATGTTTCCCTCTCACCTCCCCTTGCTTGCTTTTGCTGTCTTCTCCTCCCATGAACTAGTTTTC
>NW_004955418.1:3944661-3975610 GCF_000276665.1 Chinchilla lanigera
AAAAAAAAAAAAAAAAAAAAAAAAAAGAAATGACATAAGTCCACAGTCACAGAATGTTCAAGCTGAAAGGAGCTAATTCAACCTGGCCATGTTATGCATGCTCAGCTGAACCAGGAATGTTAGGTGAATTTTCCAAAATCACCCGGCTACTCAGCCAGAGGTTGGGTATGGAAGTCCTGTTGTCTGCTTTCTCATCAGTTCAACATGTGCCCAAGCAACTCCACTCTTTTCTTACCAGAATGAGCCTAAGCATTCCAATTAATTGGTTCTATTACACACTCCTGGCACAATATATATTTGACAGCCCAGAAATAAACTACTTTGCTTTGAAGTAACTGTCTGGATTCTAGGAGTCTCCAAAAGCAGGCTGTCCTCGGGCTAATAACAAAGACCCTAACATAATGTCCCAGTTTTCTCTGGATTTATTGACAGCCAGAAGAGCGTACCTCTTTCACTGGTACTTTAAGGGTTGTAGGTCCCTCAAGCTGACGTACTATAGTTTTTTAAAATTGTATTCTATTGCAATTATATTTTGAATTTAGTAAAAACATTTGTGAGACGAAAAAATGCTGAGGACAGAAAGAGGGATCACATCAATAAGAAGCCAGTTCTCTCAGTCTGGAAATTAGGGATGAGAGCCTAGACTGATGAGAAGATAAATCTGCATCTGGAGCTGCCTAAGAATACTGCTCTCATCTTTTGACATTGTTCCTTCTTTCTCCATCTCTTTCTTCCTGCCCCTGTTCCCTTTCTTTTCCCTTTTTTTCCTCCTACTCTCATTTCCCCTCTCTCTGCCTTTCCTGTTTTTACCCCCTCTTACTTATTTTACTCTTTTTTTCTTTATTTTTCTTTTTCTTTTCTAAAAAAAATTATACTGTCTTGTGTTTCAGCAACACTGTATTATTATGACTCTTAACTTTCTTCAGCAAAGACTTGGTCAAGAAGAGAAGGCAAGGATCAATCTTGTCTCAATATAAAGTTTCTGTAGCTATCTACTTACTCCCTAGATTATCTACTTGTATGTGGGTCACTAAAGAAGGTCACATCGTTATATGGTCTTCTCTCCCTGTTGTTTTGACAAGTTTTACAGAATCTAGGCTCTGTGTTTGTCAGCCAATTACTAGAGAAATTTAGTAAGATCTTTAAAGAGATGGAAACAAATTGCTGAAAGGATTTTAAAAGTCCTTTCTAAATGTCTTTAGATAACAACAAAAAAAAAAGTTAAACAGAAAAATCTGGGAAACAAATGGAATTTGGAAGATGTTTAAGAGTTAAAGTATTTTCAGAAAATTCTCAAAGCATAGAAATGTTTAGGCAGAGAAAATAACTGAAGAGTGGGCTGGAAAAAATCAAAACAACATTCCGTCTATGGAAGTTTCCACACATTCCGACCTCACTCCAGATCCCGGGGAGAAAACGCCTAACGGAGTGCTGCAGCGTAGACATCAAAAGCTGTGGGCAGGTGCAGCACCAGCTCTTTGCAGGGCTGTGGTCGTTCTGTGGGTTGAAGCCTGACCCTACCTCACTGAAAGAACAGGAAGTAGAATAAATTATAATAACCAGTACAGATTTGCTTCCTTGGGGCATAAATCCACTTCTACTCTTAAGTGCTCTTGTCTAAAAATAATATTTTCATTTCCATATAAGAGAAGCAGCTATTGGTCAAATTTTATCTATAAAAATGCATAGCCAGGGGCCAGGGATATAGCTCAGGGGCCCAGTGCCTACCTGGCAAGTGTGAGGTCCCAAGTTTGATACTCAGTACCAAAAACAAAAAACAAAAAACAAAAAAAACCCATAGCCATAAGGTAGCACTAGCTGAAATAAAACATACTTTCATCCCATAACGAGCATAGTTCTCTCTAGTTGGACCCAGGCCACACGCTAGAGTTTGTTCATTCATTTACTCATTCATTCATTCATTCATTCATTCATTCAAAAAACAAAATGTTAAAAGGATCCTGGCCTTCAAAGTTAAGACTGCTTTGATGGGTAAATAAGTATACCCATAGACCCCTCTTCCCTGAGGACAGAGAGAGGGCAATAAATGCAAGGCAGGGGGCATCACAATCCCTGACTTAAAATTATGCTACAGAGTTACTGTGATAAAAACAGCAGAGTACCAGAAAAAAAAAAAAAAAAAGAAAAAAGACCAGAGACTAAATGGAGCAGATTAAAAGATGCAGGAACACCTCCAAATACACTCAATCACCTTATTTTTGACAAAGGGCCAAACATGTTCACTGCAAGAAAGCCATGCCTATCATTTTGTTCTGAAACCCTATATCACTTTCATTGTTTTTGCTTTGTTTTGTTTTTGTCTGTGTTGTTGGTATTTTGCTATTGTTCTTTTTTATTATTCTCTTTAAAATATAAATAAATAAATAAATGTTGCTGGAAAAACTGGCTTTACACATGCCAAAGACTATGACTAGATCCAGGTTTATCACCATGCACTAAAATACAATCAAAATGGATCAAAGATCTAAATATTAAAAAAACAGAAACACTAAATCTGCTGGAAGAAAAACAGGAAGAACACTTGAAGACGTAAGTGTAAACAAAGATTTTATGAGTGAAACAGCACGAGAAATATGACAAAGAAATCAACAACTGGGATCTCATCTTATTAAAAAGCTTTTGCACAGCAAAATAAATCACCAACAGAGTGAAGAAACAATCCATAGAGTGGGAAAAAATTTTAGCCAATATTCTGAAACACTTTTACAAGATGTTTCATGTACAAAAGGGAATTTTAAAATTTTCATTTTGCTGTGGTACTGGGGATTGAACCCAGAGCCTTTTCACTGTGCTCTATTTCAGCCCTTTTAAAATGTTCATTTTATTTTATTTTTAAAATTTTGGGACAGGGACTCACTAAATCACTGTTTTGCCTAGATTGGGGTGGAACTTGTGACTCTCCTGCTTCAGCATCCCATAGTGCTGGGATTAAAGCTTTGCCGACACACACATCTAACTTTATTTTAAGGAATATGTATTGCTGTGTCCTCAATTAAAAGCAACTATAAGATTTTGGGTATAAAAGATTTACTGTAATATACTGCATAGACCTAAGAATTTCAGGAAAAAAAAAATACAGCATGTCACAGGCTAAGTAGTCAAGGGTAATATTGAAAATAATCTTGCAGAAGTGTCCTGCTTGAGACACTAATGCCATCTAACCCTGACATAAGCACTAAGCAATTCCACTTGTACCATCAACACCACCAGCACCAGGTACTGGGCACTGCTATGGCTCGAGTGCCATGGTTGCCCTAAGCACTGAGTCTCACTGCAAACACAACTGCTGCTGGAACATTCTGTACATTTGGCCATGCTCTCTGCATTAATTTGCAGTTTATACTTTGGTCCAATACATGTGACTAGAGCTAGGTCACATCTTCACATTCACAATAGAAGGGATGGTGGGAGAAAGTAACCTGGTATTTTCATCTCTATATAAGAAGGTGGGTTCTATTCTTAAGAAAATTTTTGGCATGAAAAATTCATCAAGTATACAAGGAGGGCGAAGATGTTGGGCAGGATAAGAGAATGACAAACATCTATCCAGAAATATGTATACACTTCTATATCTGTGTACAGACCTACTTGAGCTCCTTCCTGGGCTCCTCTCAAATGTGGTGAGTCTTTCTTTGTCTTCTTTTCTGATCCACACACACTTGGGACTTCACCCACTCTCATAGTTGGGTCTCTCCTAAATATACATCCTTAGCCCTACACCTATCATGGCAAAGCCATTTCACTGTCCACCAGAATCCACTCCCCTATTCTTCCATGAAAACAGAATTTCAGCTTGGCATGGAGCACACAAGAAAGGTAAAAGGTTCCCTGTCTTTCTTGAAGTTAGTTGTGATCACATGGATCCTTTTTTCTCAGAGGAATGTGCTGCATGTGTCTCTTTAGCTCTGAGATTTAAGATGTCTAAATCTCTTTCCTCTGTGTCTCACTTTCTTTACCCTTTGCAATATCTCGAACCTCTAGACCTGGCCTCAAGTATGCAGGGGATGATGAAACTTCATGGACGGAGGACCAGCTTAGGAAGCTGGGTCACTGAAGCAGGAGCAGAGCTGCTTGACAGCATGGAACGCTGGCCTTACATTGATGCATGAGACCCTGCTTAAAGTTCCATCTTTGGTAAGCCACTGAATTACTGACCATCAGCTTCTTAGCATAATGCTACCTAATACGCACACCACACACACACACACACACACACTCACACACTCATATCACTCACTCACACATTAACCAATTCTTTTAATGAAATCAACATCTATCCAAATAGTAGTGTTAGGAATCCTGGGGTGGGCTTTGCCTCCCCCATTTCTCTTATTCTCCAAATCAAACAGAACTAACTTAATTTTTGCTTCAGTAATCTATCTCTAATATACAAAACTAGCACGTCTGTCCAAGTTCTCAGTTTATTTCTCCTGATGCAGATTCGTTGTATTTGTTTCATCTGTCCCCTCTCTGCTGAATATCTTTTATCTCTCTTTTTATAGCTATTTTTACTGATCTTTCAGGAATCAATTTAGTTACCAACTTCTCAGAGGATTTGGTTTGCAAATACATTTCTTCTGTAACCTACTAGTATGGGTGGCTACCTCTAGCTTTGTACAGTAAAACAATGAGATGATTGATAAATACACGTGACTAAAGTAGACTTAAGGACTTAGAGGCCAAGAACGAGCCTGGTGATACAAGGACTATATCTTTCCATTCTGAGGTGTTGTATGTCAACCTTGTTGCTGGCCTGCCCTTGAGTTGTCTGTGGGAGTATCCAGGAAAACCAAATGACCTTTGTGGTACATGAGAATAGAGGCTAACTTCAAGAGCATTACCTCTGCCTGTTTCTTTGCTTGAGTCTCTTTCTTAGCCACTCCAAATCATTATCTACAACATAGTTAAAATCTTTCCATCTGCCAAAAAAAACAAGGAACAATTTCACTGGACTTCCCAAATTTTATCTAGAATTCTAACCATATCTGCAGGGTTCTGGCTCAAGGGAGAGGCACACTCTCTTCTGACTTTCTTTTCTGTCTAGATAGAGTCCTCTTTACATTCTCTGCATCTTATGGCTTTCTATTTTCTGTAGAGATCTAAAATCACACTTAGTTCACCTCTCCACATAGAAAGATAAAGTACGCAATGAGAATTTAAAACTTACAATTCTTTTTCTCTCATGATAAATACTGAGCTTGGACTGCAGTATGATTAGCCCGACATTCTTCCGCTTTCCTATCCTAGTGCTAATCTTCCTGGGAGAACATAGATGTATTTGGCAGAAAAACAGATCTCGCACTGGGTAAAGCACAAAAATGTTTTTTAGGTTAATTCTTGAAAGGGACTCTGAGGTAGAGATTTGCACATGGAAAGCTTTCTGGGAAGTAGTTTCAGACATCACCCCTGAGAGGGACCTAGGGAGGCAGAGGCAGCTGAAGTGCAGTTGCCATTAAGCTTTTGCTCAGTCTCAGGGGAAGCTCTGGAGTCAGAAATCAGTGACATTATGAGAATGACCTTGGGTTTCCCTAAACCAAGTGCAATAAATTATATTTTCCAAGGAGACCACTCCACATGCTCTTTTGCAATGTACCTTTGCACTCTGCTATGAAGAGGTGAGTCTGTTTCTCCTATCCTTGAATCTGTGCTGACTGTATGATTCACACAGAAGCAATATCATATAATTCTGAGCCTTAAGACATCTCTGTCTTCTGGCTTTGCTCTGAGAAGAGCTGTCAATGGAAGCCAGACTTCATAGAAGCAATCATGGGTCCATGACACCACCATGTTGTGAGGAAGCCAGAGCTAGATGCAAACGGAGAGAGGACACAAAGGGAAGCACACAGCTGCAGTGTGTATATAGGTGAATTAGACCTTTTTGGACCTTCTTCTTGGCCTATATTCAACTGAGTTCAGTTAAGAGAGTGTCCTGGACAGAGCCATTGTTCAGATTGACCTACAGAGCCATAAGCAAATACAGTGGTCACTTTCTTCACTGAATTTTGGCATAAGTTGCTATACTGCAGTAGGAACGGACGTAGAACTCCCCACACACCACTTTTTTTGTTGTTTTTTGTCTTTAAGGCGTGTCTCACCTGACACATCGATTACGTTGTCTTAAACATTGACCTTCAAGTTATTTAAAGCTGCTGCACATAGGAAGCAGGTAAACTGGGCTCCCGCTGTAACGATGACAAGATCTCCGGTTTAATTCACTCTCTCTCTTTTTTTTTTTTTTTTTTTTTGGTTTTTCTCCGATACCGGGAACCGAACTCACGACCTTGCACTTGCCAGGCTTTTGCCACTGAGCTAAATCCCCAGCCCCTCGTTTAATTCACTCTCACTCTCACTCTCACTTGATCCTTTCCATCGCTTCTTGGTGTAAACTTTTGCATCTAAAAGATCACAGATGCTTCGGTAGAAACCATGGCTTTCAAATCAAAGCAAGTTCATTTCCTTGAGGAGAAATGCTGAGTACTGAAACCGGTCCCCTGAGAAAAGGATGATGGCAAAGATAATTACAGAATACTAAAGCATTGGGCTTCCTGTCCTGATTAGAACAGAAACATCAGGGCTTTCCATGAAAAAAGCCAAAAAAAAAAAAAACCACTCCCCAAAATGTTTCTGTAATGGGGATAAAAAGCAAGAGGAAAATGAAATTCAGATCAATCCCCTTGAGTTCTTCCTCTTTGCTCTTAAATTCGCCACATGACCAGATGAAGTGAGACTTCAGCCTGCTGTTCAAGGATTCTTGCTCCTTTGCCTGTGGTGCACAAATTTTAATGCCCTGATCTATCACACAGAAAATCTCCACACCATGCTTCCGGCTGGTGGGATCACCCTATGTCAACATGAAGCAATGTGGATTCCAGCGTAGTGACTGGTTTTTCTTTCTTTCACAGTTACAGAGACTGTGATGGCTCTCGATTTGTCTCCTGTGTGTGCTGCAATAATAAAGTTGGTTAAGTAATAAGGACAGGAATTTATTTCTTACAGTTCTGGAGGCCGAGAAGTCTAAGATCAAGGGGAGAGCAGAGTCAGTGCCTAGTGAGGAGGGACATCTTGCTACATAACAGAAAGGATGAAAAGCAAAAAAGGGATGAAAATTCCTACCCTAGTGTTGATGTCTAATTGACCTTGTGCTCATTCTAACCATGGTATCCTCATGTGAAGAAAGAGAGACAGGCAAAGAAAGGGTCTAGGTAGTTTCCTTCCTTCTTTTAAAATTTATTTTATTGGTGCATGTGTGAGTACATCATGTTTACCTTCATTGCAGGAAGTTGGTACATGTACATAGTACCTCTCAATTCCTTTTTTCATCCCCTTTCCCTCCCCCCCTCCTCCCCTCCCTCACCCATCCTTGATCATGCCCACCCCCCTAGTCATACATGTTTGCAGTACTAGTGTTTACATTTCTTGTGTGGAGTTGGTAAATGTACATATCTCCACCCCTTTTATAAGGTCACTAATCCCATTCAGGAGGGCTCTGACCTGTTGATTGACAGAGGCTCCTAGTACTATCACACTGATTAGGTTTCAACACGAGTTTGGGTGGCCATGTTCAAACCATAACACAAATCATAGTTATGAAAAGTAATAGAAAAAAAAGAACAGTAATAGACCACAGCATGCCTTATTTTGCTTAAATTGTTGAACTCTGGGGTTATTTAATTATGCAACTTTATAGGCTTCATTTTAGTATAAAAAAGGAAAACTGAAGTCTTTAACACATTGGGTGACTTTCCCCGGTCACCTAACTACTGGGACATTGGCAGGGCTACTATTTGAATCCAGTCTTCACTTGCTGACCCCTGTGATTGCTTAATATTCTACTTTTTCTTACCAGTAATCAGCATTTCAATGAGATAAGGTGAAAAGAGCAGCTCTGAAGGTTTTGACAGGTTTAGAATACAGTGTTGTGCTTCACTTCAGTTCCATGAGCCAGTGATGCCTCATCTGTAGATTTAGAACAAAAAATCCTCTGTCATAAGGAGGCTATGTAAAGTATCTGGTTCACAGTTGATGCCATGTAAATGTGGGGTATTATCACAAAAATCAAAATACTGTTTCTATTTTACCAGCAATGTAAAGGCCAATGTTTATTTAAGTATTGTAAAGTAATAGGTCAGAGACTTCAAAAATTCCAACTGCCCTATCTACTCCCTCTCTTCCAGCTGGAACACACCAGAACCAATACATATGCCTTCCTCCAGAGAAACTTACAAAGCACTTATACAACACTTACTCTTATTTGGATACGATTATCGGTGAGAGTCCATGTGTGAATGGGAAGGCTGCCATGTAATTAGAGTGTTTGGGGCCCCTTGGCGGGAAATCCCTCAAATATTCCCCTATGTACTCTCTTTCTTATGTCATCTGCCTTCCTTGCTTGGTTATTTTTGAGGATATAAAGTATTATTTGTTGAAAAGACTTTTTACTTGCTAAAACATTCTTATTACCTGCTAGAGGTTTTGCATTTGTCCCTTTAGTTTAGTTCGTTTATTGGATCAGTCAGCAATCTTCCCACTCTGAATATTGACTCAATTATCCTAGAATCTTAAAGAGAAAAAAGAGATCTCTATCTCTTTTAACGGCTGATCAGTGTCATTAGTCACAGAATCCAGACAATGGAATATTAATGACAAGTGGACATACCAAAGAAGGTTACATAGAAAAAACACATGTGAACAGAGTTTTAAAAGAGCATTTGGGCCTGTAGATATACAAATAATAACAAAACAAGGTAATGAGTTGGACTTCAGAGGTTATGAGGAAGTGTTTCTTAGTTAAGATATTTGGTTTACAAGTAACAGAAAACAACCCTCATTAATTAAGTTAAAGGGATAACACATAGTTTACAGAATGGAAACAAGAGTACAGAACCAAGTTTGAATGCAAGAGAGATTAAGATCAGATTAAGAACAGCGCGGTTGTACAGGCAGCATTTATAAATCCAGGGAAAAAGGAACCAACTGGACCAGTTTGAGTCAAATGTGCAAGGAATAGAGTGCTTGATTTACAGCTCCGCCAAGATTATAGAGAACAGATAATTCTCCCAGAGAGAAATCAGCTCACTCTCAATAAAAGAAGAATGGATACTGAACAGTTATATGAACTCTGGAGTACAGCAATAAGGTGGTTCATTTTTGTGGGAAATGAAAGAAAAGCATTTGTGGACTTTCTTTGTACTAGGTATTATACTATTTTTTACTTTGTGTCATTTAATTCTCACATCAACTCTATAAATCAATTATTTTCTCCATTTCTAGATAAGGAAACTCAGGCCAAGTTCAGAAAAGAGCTGAGACTTGAATTTAGATCTGAAAGCTCTGCATTTGTGTGTGGTTTTTCCTTTTCTTTTTAGAATGAAAAACCAGGTAAGGTCAGAAGTGCTATCTGTTTTTACACAGAGCAAGCTGGTATAGGTGTCACAGCAGGAGACCAGGCAGAGTGACAGTTCTACAAAAGGAAAATAGAAGAGAATCATAAAAAGGTGAACGAACAGTACATCTTTTTCTTTTTTTTGGTCTTTTTGGGACAGGGTCTCTCTATGCAGTTCAGGCTGGTCTTAAGCTCACTTTGTAGCCCAGGCTGGTCTCAAACTTGCAATGACCCTCCTGCCTCAGCCTCCTGAGTGCTGGGATTACAGGCATGCGCCACCATGCCTGGCCAGGACACCTTGTTTTAACCAAAGATTTAGCCCTGTAAAATGTTTACTGAGCCCTTTTTTTTTCTTTTCTTTTTTTTTTTTTTTTGGTTTTTCTCCGGTACCAGGAACCAAACTCATGACCTTGCGCTTGCCAGGCAGGCGCTTTGCCGCTGAGCTAAATCCCCAGCCCCTACTGAGCACTTATTCTAGAGTTTTCAGTGACACAAAGTTCATAAAAATAAGTAGATCATCAGATAGATGTGATAGGCTGTGGGAAGTGGACCTGCTGTAAACCATTCTAAGAACAATTGAAAACTATCAATGGATTTCATACAGCGGAGTGGCATGATTAAGTGTAGGCTTCATCAAAACCAAGTTGTGTGATGGAGAGCAAGCAGCCTGGGAAGGTGGTAATCGGAATCTTGGTTATCCCCATTTAGTTGTTTCCTGAGGAGAAGGCCCTTGTTAATGAATGGTCCGTAGACCTTAGACTTTTTGGCATTCAGGACAGAACAGTAAAGTGGGCTTTCCCTTCTGTTGTGGTTTCTATCTAAACACCCCCTGAAAGCCTCATACTATCATAGGTGATGGGTAAGTGGATTATGGGACATGAAAGCTGACTTGCTGGTAAGAGGTGGGGTCTGGTCAAAAGCGGTGGATCCTGTGGGTGTGACCCAGAAAGTTCATCTCCCTTCCTAGCTCCTCACTTTACTTTCTGCTTCCCTGTAGCCATGACATGAGTAGCTCTTCTCAGCTCTCCTCTGCCACGTGTTCCTGCCCTGTGGCCCTGCCTCGGAGTCAACCAACTCGACTGAAACGTGAGCCCAGATAAACTTTTCCACTTTTCAGGTGTGGGTGTTGGGTATTATGTCTCAGTGATGATAAAAACGACTAAAACACTTTCTTTATTTCTTTCTTTTATTTCTTATTTCCTCAGTCTGTACTTACACCTGTTAAATCAAGTCTTCATCTTCTTTCTGTTTGACTCACATTTGGTCACTGCTATGGCTTCTATCTAGATTTCCCCTCAAAGCCTCATGCGGTCACAATTGGGATTTTCAGAGATGGCTGGATCTAGGGTTGTGATGCTTGGGTTCAGTGTGTGATGCTGGGATTAAGGGTGCCACACCCTGAGTGTGAGTGCTGCCCACCCTACAGACAGGTAGCTTGGATGGAATATAAGGGATGGAAAAAGAGGGCTGCTATTGTTATCTGCTGCTGCTGTTGCTGCTGCTTGCACTGTTGCTACTTGTCTTCTGCTGCCTCTGCCTGCTCCATGATGCCTTTCTGCCTTACTAACTGGCCTTGGAACCAGCTGATTACAAACTGAAACCTCTACAAACTCTACAATGAACCTTCCATCCTTTAACTTTGGGAGTTGGGTGTTTTGTCTCAACAAGGAGAGAAGTGACTAAGATCATCACTAACTAGAAAGGAATCATATATACCCTCACTAGCTGACAATGCTTCTGAAGGTGACCCTTCTCTAGAAGTGATGTTCACATGTCAGTAGGTACAATGCTTTGAATCAACAGGAGCCCTGATGGTGACTTTTCTGGCTTCAATAATTGACTAAGGCTTTCAAGATATTTAGGATTTTCTTTATCCATATATTTATCCACCACGAATACTATTCTGCCATAAAAGATAAACTTCTGTCCTTTGTAGGAAAATGGACCCATCTTTATCATAATGACAATGAGTGAAATAAATTGGACACACAAGCTTAAATATTGTATGGTTTGTCTTACATGAGAAGCTCAAAATAGAATAAAGAGCAAGGCAAAAGACAGATAATAGGAAGTACGGAATTAGATTTTTTTCAAAAAAGAGGAGCAAGAGATGGAGGGAGGAAGGAAGGAAGGAACGGGGAAGGGGATGAGAAAAGGAATTGAGACAGGTCATGTGCATGTAGCAACTCTTCACAAAGAATGTAATCATTACGCAATTGTAAGATGTACTAATAAAAAGTAAAAACTGAAAAAGATTGCACAATAAAAGAGATATGCAGGACTGGGGAATCTGAGTATAATGCCAGTCCAGCATCCACTCTGAAACTTCTGTGCTATATTTAGCACAGCCAATAAAAGTTACTTTTGACTTTCGAAAGTGTGTTTTTGGTAACAGCCGAAACCAGTGGCCTTGAAGGTCAGCATACGCACTCACGTATTGTGTGCACTCTGTACAAAAAAGTGAGTCACCAGTCTCACTACCATGCGCCTCACCAGACCTCAGTTGAGGACCTGAAACCACTGAGGTGACTCATGCCTGTGTTACCCACGAGGGTCCCGCTTGTGACCATAACGCTGTGAGTCAGAGTGCAAATAGTCCCACTGCTCAGTGCAGATGCTGCATCACAGAGGGGCTTCCCATGACGTTTGTCATTTCTCAAATTGGGTATGGAGGGATCAGTGCAAGGAAAAGAAAGATATCAAACACTTGTATCACATGACAGCAATATACACTGATTGGAGGGTTTTGGTTTTTTGTTTTTCAATATTGGAGATTGAACCTAGGCCTCACGCATGGTAGGCAAGCACTCTACCACTGAGCTGCATCCCCAGCTCCTATCAGAAGCTTCTGAAATTGGGGATATTCCAGCCTCACAGCCTCCAGCAAACTCACGCAAATCCTCTCAACTGTACTTAGAGGTGCCTCTTCAGGTTTTGCTGTCTGAGTGCATGGATCTGGATCTGGGTTCTACCCTTACTAGGTGTAAAAGCTTAATCAAGTTATTTCACTTTTCTGTGCCTTAGTTTCTGCATCTCTGTGTGGACACATTAGCAACACACCTCCTTCATGGGGACTTTCTGAGGACTCATTTAAAGCCTTTAATCATGAAGTGGAAGACCTGGCACATAGTAGGTACTTTTTAGTTATTAGAGTTATTATAATACTGTGTCAGAGGATTTATTACTTTACACCATTATTCTGCAATTATAACGCACTTGCTTGTCTCAGCATTAGACAGCCCATGTTCAATACATGGGCTGTGGGCCACACATGGCCCCCCAGTAATGTGCCCCCCCATCATAAGGTTTTAATCATCATGTGATTTTTATATTTTTCATGACTTGATCGCATGGTGCTAGAAGGTGACAATGGGACATTGGGTGAGGGAGGGCACAGTGTAGGTTAATTCTGCCCGATACCCATCACACAGAGTCAAATTCCCACCCGTGTGTACCAGAACTGACAAGCACTCGCGCCATTTAGCAGTAAAACACAGAGATTATTGACGATAATATTTCCACCTGCCTACACACGTGTGTCTGTGAAGACAGGGCTTGTTGTTATTAAGATATACACTAGTTTTCTTAGTTATCATAACTTGGGCCACCACTTCCACCAAAACAGACATTGATGCACTAATGTTACAGAAACAAGGTCAAGGATCCTACTGGTTTTGTTTATTGTGCCCTCCCTCTATAATAAAAATATAAAAGGAAGTTTTATTAGCTATGTGCATTAACTACATTACATATCTTACGTGCAACCCCTGGCAACTCCTTTTCACTCTGTGTGCCCTGGGCAAGCCAAAATTTGGGCACCCTTGTGGTAAACCGTAAGCTCTTTGGGGGTGGCACCTGTGATTCATGTATCTCTGTATCCTTAGAGGAGTGGCAGCACATGGCATGTTTTTTTATCAAATGTTTGCCCAATGAGTGAATAAATGAAATTTTCAGAATTAATGGTGACACTTGTCTCTGTTTAAGAGTCATATTATTTAAATGGTATAAGATTTTTAAAGGTTTTTCTAGGTGTCTTAGTCTGTGCAGGCTTTTATAACAAAATAACATCACTGAGAAACTGCAATTTATCTTACAGTGCTGGAGCATGGGAAATACAAGATTAAGACACCAGCAGATTTGGTGTCTGGTGAGTGCTTCTGGTTTGTACATGGCATCTGCCAGCTATGTCCTCAAAGAGTCTAAGATGCATGATAGCTTTCTGAAGCCTCTTTTATAAGGGTAATGTTCCCATTTGCTGTGACATGCACAATGCTCAATGGTCCCAGGGAAAAACAGCAAGGGGATTAAGAAATAAGACAAAAGATGAAAACTGAGGTCAGGTGGAGGTCCTCTCTTTCCAAATGGGAGAAGGCGAACTGAACAACAACAGTAAGGGTGTTTATTTATACTTGTGACAAAGTTAGTATCATGAGACACAGGTTTGCCTAGCAACGAATGACTGGAATTGTCTCAGGCAAGATGTTGTTCTCAGGACTGAAGTATTCCCAGCTTCAGCTGCTCCCTACACCATTCATGAAGGCTTTGCACTCATGACCCAATTATGTTGAAAGCTCCTGCCTCATAATACCATCACTCTGGGGATGGTGGTGGCAAACCTAAATCCGGGAGCACACAGGATGAGTCTGGAGAGGTGATGAAGTCCATAGAAACATCATCAGAGGACACATGGCACTGGACCCAAGCTGTACAAGCCTTTACACTTCCGCTAGGCTTCTGAGTGCTATCAGCTATGTTCCACCTTGTTTTTCTCCTTACGGCCCTAGAGATAGGAACACTCACGTTTCCAATAGTAAAAATGAAAATAGAAGTTAACCAGATCATGTGTTTGGAGGCATTCTTCCCAGAGGTGAGCAGACACAGATGAGAGTGGTGAACCTCACTGACAGGCACACACACCGACTGGGCGATCTTGGCCAGGTAGCTGAAACACTCCTGCTTTTCAGTTGCCTCGCGTGTCCAGTAGAAACAATACTGTGAGAATCTCTTATTTTGAAGATTCCCTGAAGAAATGTTCATAACGGAATCTGTCTGCTGTACCTGTCCTTCTACCCCTGGCTGTTGAACTGCCCAGGACACCACAGGGCCTATCTGCTCCCAGTCAAACCAAAGCTTCAGCCTTTGACCTTTGCTCATCCTTCATTACCACGGCCAAACTCTGGAACTTCGTTGCCTTGCTTCCCTATCACATAAAGGACAGCCACTAAAAACAATGAATGAGACTAAAACCAATGGTGATAAAGATGTGATCTCTATGAGTTTTGTTTGTGGTTTTCTTGTTTCACTCTCTGCAGGTCAGACATCCATTGTGGTAGATGGACGGATGCCTTGGCTTTTCTCTAAGGAGAAGCCCTTTTATTCCAGCAGATGACACGCCATGGGTGATCAACTGCATCGTATTTGAGTGAGGGTGGCCCTTTTAAGCAAACCATTGCAGCATGGAGTCATGAGAGCATTTAATCCATGGACAGGTGTTCACAGTCTAATGACCAGGGCAGCTGTAAAAGTTTTGCCCTCGAGACACACCCAGACTGATGAAGTCAGTATCTCTTGGGATAAGAACAGAGGCATTTTTTTTTTTTTCCTACAGTGCTCATATGATTACAATACACAGCCGAGGGCTGGAGATACAGCTCAGTGGCACAGCGCCTGCCTGGCAAGCACAAGGTCCTGATTTCGATTCCTGGTACAAAAAAAAAAAAAAAAAATTTCAAAAACAATATACAGCCAAAACTGAAAAACATGCCTAAAAGCTTGTGGCCACAAGTTAAACTCATCTAATCAGTTTTCTTCTGGCTCCTTTACAAGATACCTTGCTTATCTGGAAAGTTATCTTACCTTGTATGCTGTTTTTATAGTGGCAGTAGTAGCACTAATTAAAGGATGAATACATAACTGAATTCTGATGTTTAATGTAACTATTTAAACATGTATTCTCTTTCTAAACAAAATCACCTGAAATAAGGTCAAATTAACATAACTGGCAACAGAAAACAATGATTATTTGAGGACTTTAAGGGGTTTCTGGTCAGGAGTCTTCAAGTGTTAGATGATACTGCCATCTACTGACAAAAGGGGAAACTGCACTCAGTTCTTACATTCTGACAGCAAAGGTGGAGTAGGACCTCTGACTTAAAGAGGCTTGTGATTCACGTGAGGGAAGGCATGATATTCCTGTCCCTGTGCATGGATGGATTCCGCTGTCGTCCAAGGAGGCTTGGGTCTTCTAAGTAGAGACTAGTGCTAGTGATCAAATCTGATGCTGGGACTAAATATTAGAGTAAGTGTTGGAACAAACTGAGCTTTAATACAAAAAACAAGTACAGGAAATAAGAATATAAAAAAAATTAAGAACAAAACATTAAAAGCTTTCTTGTGGGCAAAACAAAGCCCTTCCTTATGTTATTTCTTATTTTTCCTGAACTGTGCTTTGGGTTCTGTTTCCTGCCTGTTTAAGGGACCCTGTAACAAGCACCAAGCCTTGCTTTCTCAATGCCCTTCATTCCTCTAGAATTCCAGTTTTGCTCCGAGCAAAATTATCCTGAGCTACAGAACTCCCATCCCTTCCGTTAGGGATGATTCTCATCACTTGTATACAGCTTACTGTGGAGGATCACTGGGACCGCTGTCCCAGAAGAAGAGCATTTGTCTCCATTTGGGCCAAACCTGGTCCTCATTCTGTGTACTGAGAGGTACAGAGGTACATGTCAGTACCTCTGGGGGTATCTCTTTGCCCCCTCAACTGGCTTTAAGCAATGCCAGTGGGTCTAGCCGAGGTGCTGATGTGTAGCCTTTAAAGCAATGTGACAGCCAGTCATGCCCCGCGTACAGCTTCCAGCTGGTATGCATGCGCTAGGCCGAGTGATGCCCTCCACTGGCTGAGACCGAGGCTCAAGAAAGAACCCATGGAGTCTCCGGGCATGAAGGCTGGACATCAGAGCTAAAGCACTGACCCCAAACACAACATACTTCCTCAAACTGTGTTATGCGGATTACTTTTTCTGCATACCTCTCTCTACATGTTGCAGAGAGCTCCTACCCAGCCCAGCTCACAGCACTCACCTACTTCCTGCCTTTCTCACAGTCATGCATTCCTGAGCCACTCCCTCTTCATGAATTAATAAAATCCAGGTCTGGCTCTGGGCTGAGGCCTTTCTTCTGGTTAGCCGTTGTTCTGACTGGACTTAGGACCCCTTTGAGTCCCCACAACTAAGATGTGCATTTGTCTCTTTATTCTTGCTGTGGGTTGCACTGGAAGCGGTAGATTGGAATTACTTATTGGAATTCCCATAACTTTTCCCTGGGATTACAAGTGTGGACTCCTCTGGACCCCGATGAGGCCGGTGGAGCAGGATCTCTATACTTACAATCTGCCAGGACTTCCTGAAGGAAATTCTGGTATTGGATAAGCATGCAGACCTTTTTTCTCATTTCCACTAGAAAGATGAGCACATGTAAAGCAGGCATCCTGGGCTCTTAGAACAGGAGCCATGTGACAAAGACCGGAAGACACGCAACACAAACTGGGAGAGCGGTGCCTTCGTGGGGTGGCTACACCACCCCTGGATGTCCTTCATGTGGAATTTTATGTGAAAAAAAGAAAGGAAAGGAAAGGAAAGGGAAGGGAAAGGAAGGGAAAGGAAGTGAAGTGAAGTGAAGGAAAGGGAAGGGAAGGGAAGGGAAGGGAAGGGAAGGGAAAAAGAAAAAAACTCTTCACAAAGTGGATTTCATCCCCTCAAATTCATTGATTGAAGCTTGAAACCTAATGTGACTGTGTTTGAAAACAGAGCTGGTAGGAAATAAATTAATTAAGGTTAAATGAGGTAATAATGGCGGGCTCCTAATCTGCTGGGACTAGCACAAAGAGACCTCAGAAACAAAATTGGCCAGTACTTTTGTCTTAGACTTTGAAGCCTCCAAAATTATAAGAAATAAAATTCTGGGTTTTTGCAAGTCGCTCATTCTTTAATATTTATATTACAGTAGCCTTCCTATCATCGACCTTTCACTTTGTTCTTTATACTTTGGGCTCCTCATGTAAGACACAAGGTGCAATATTTAAGCCTGTGTGTCTGATCTATTTCATCTAACATTATGGTCTCCGCGTGCATCCCTTTCCTACCAATGACTCACCTTTCTCCTTCTTTCTCAATATTTTCACCCACTTTGTTCATACTTTGCTCTGCACCTTTCTAATAGTTTCAGTCTCTCTCTGGTTTCAAATGTCCCGAAGGGCAGTATCAGTGATGCGCGGCACATGTCCCCGCCTCAGGCAGGACCTCGGATCAAATTTCCAGGAGCTCCAACTCTCACGTGCCATCCAGCCTCCGGATTTCTGGGCCAGCTGTGCCCAGTACAGATCTCTTGAGGGAGAACTGGTGGGTGAAGAGAGTGAACTCTGTCTTGAGATTCCCCCAATTCTAACTGGTCTCAGCAGCGCACAGACAGACACCAAGAGCTGCGCTGATTTTTATCTTACTCCAGAAAAGCCTCTCTGCCTGAGTTAGGCCCGGTCCTCACCTGCCCACGCCTGACTCAGCAGCGCCCTGGGGACGGAAATGGCCGCTGATCTCACTCACTGAGGAGCCATTTGTCTCTCTCTGGAGTAGAGTTCACTTAGACTGCTTTCTGTCCACATTTTCATGGCTTAAAAAGTTCACATGATATTTTATCTTTATTTTTTAGCTATTTCTATTAAAATGCAATTTGTCCTTGTTGTAACAGGAGCTATGGTATGCTGAGAACCTGTATCATTTAGTCACTAAATGTCCCTTTAATGTGTCCAGCTTTATCACTGTTCTGCCACCCCATCCAGGCTACTCTCACCCACTTGAGTTCCTCATCCTCCTCTCTGCTCCCCTCTGCCCTGTAATCTGATCTCCACCTTGTGATCACTGACACTTCAAAAAGAAAATCAGAGGAGAACAGCCTCTTCCTGAACGCTTTTGAGTGGTTTTTCCTTACAGAAAGGATAGAGATCAAAATTCTTAACATGCGATCCTTGGATAATAATGATTCTTAATCTCCTCAGTTGTAAAAAGTGTACCATGCTGGGAGAGGATACAGGTCACGGGAAGTTGCGTATATTTGCAGACAAGAGTAAACCTCAGTACCTACCTGTCAGCTTTGCTGTGAAAACTGCTTTACAGAAAATCTTTTGCTATATAATTTCATAACATATTTCATCTATTCTTAATATATATACTATTTGTAATATTGAAATTCATATATATGGGTCAACTCTATATTTATGAAATTAATGTACACATCCATAGATTCCACCGACTGCAGATCACAAATATTTGAGAAAAAATGGTGTCCCTATTGGACATGGACAGACTTTTCCTCTTCATCATTCACTAAATGATACAGCATAGCTACTTACATTGTATAGGTCTGGGGCTGGGGATTTAGCTCAGCGGCAAAGCGCCTGCCTGGCAAGTGCAAGGTCGTGAGTTTGGTTCCCGGTACCAGAGAAAAACCAAAAAAAAAAAAAAAAAAAAAAAAAAATGTTGATACATTGTATAGGTCTTACAAGTGGAGGTGATTTGGAGAGTAGGCGAAGTAGGTTACACCCATTGTGTACAAAGGACTTCAGCCTCCACAGATTTGGGTGTTCATGGGAGGTCCCAGAACCAATCCCCCATAGATCCCTGGACACCACTGTGTAAGTTATGCCCTTAAATCATTAAGATGTTCACAAAGTCTACCCTCATTCTCCATTTGCATCTGTGGAAACGCTGATGGCAGATGAGTTGTGAGTAGAGATGAGAGAGTAGTTCACAGAATTAGCATGAAGAGTTAGGTCACCAGTGGGAAAAAGTAAAAGGAGGTGATGAGAGATGGGAAGAAAAATCAAGGGTCCTAAGATTGGAGACGGCTGTGCAATCCAAGAGAGGATGTGATGGGAATGCGGGTTAGAAAGGCCAAGAGCACAGAACATGTAGGGCTAGAACTAGAACACTGGAATTGAAAATGTGGGAACAAATTCTAGGAGATGATCAAAACCTAGGGAAACATGGAGAAAGGGGTCACTGAAGCTGGAAAAATTAAACGGTTAAGCTTGTTTTCTTTCTCTGTTCCATATATCTAGATATCTAGACAATGAGACTGTATTTTTGCACATACACGAGTTGCGTATCCATACACACAAATACACACCCCTCCTGCTTTTCCATTCTAGAGTTATGAAGAATAAAAACATCTTCATTTTGGTAGAAATCTAGGATAATACAGTTTTGTTTTTGAGTTAAATTTTAATATGTTAACCTCAATTTTGTCAAAAAGAAAAATTATTTTCTGTAGATTAAAATGCATGTTCCTAATGGCTCTAGTGTGTAAGTGTTGACTACTCGTACGCTCTTTTCCTCCCCTTATTTATTCTACCTGTCCCCCAAATGAATCACCATTGAGGGCGGGTACACTCCAACCGAAGTTTTGCATTATTTTACACGAAAACAAACAGATAAGTTATGGGCTCTAATAAACATACCATTTCCGAAAAAGTTGAGCTATTTGATCTCAGACTACCACTCACATCTCGCTAGAGCAGGACTTACTTTCCTCCACCAGGTAGGTACATAACACTATCTAAGAATCAGGGTCAAACAAATCCATAAACTCTGAGTGTGAAGGAGGTGCTGCAAGACGCAACACATGGATGTGTGGATGGCAGAGAAGAGGTTTGTTACGGGCATGGCATCTTCCGTGAGCTCGGGTGGGCCAGACTCTTGTACCTGTGGGAGGTGTGCGAGCTAGAACAAAGTGTATAGCAAAAGCATGAAAGAAGAAAAGCAGTGGGTACCATAGTAGAATTTCAAGTAATCATAAATGCTTAAAGATCAGTGTGTATTCATGAAAGGCCTAGGTTGAGTGTAGTCATGTGGTGGAGGGCTGGGAGCACAATAATGAGTTTGTGCTTAACTCAATCTGTTGGCCACACGGCTAGTGGCATGTGGATGGGCAGAGTAAGGAGTAACAGACACAACATGGTCCAGCGTGGTGCCGCCAGAGCAGTGAGGAGGACTCTCTAAATGTTCTCTGTCTTGTCTCCATCATCCCCTCCCCTTCTCGCTTCCCTGCTACCCTTCACTTCCTTATTTTAGACATTCCATGTGGGGGACTTCTTCTATAGATCCAAGTGGGTGGCTGGGAGCCTTACACACCTGGGGAAATGTGGAACACAAAGTAGTTTGAATGGGATGCTAACTATCCCTGGCAGTTTAGTTTCTCACAGTCCATGATTTTCTGATTTTAAAGTCACACATTTTAAGGAAGCAAAAAAGTGCCAAATTTTAAAGGGGCTGGGGATTTAGCTCAGTGGCACAGCACCTGCCTGGCAAGCGCAAGGTCATGAGTTCAATTCTCGGTACCGGAAAAAAAACAAAAACAAAAAACAAACAAACAAAAAAAAAAAGTGCCAAATTTTAAAGAAGCAGTTTGGTAGTTTCTGTATTTGAGGCAGGAAGAGAACAAAAGGGGTATACTTGTAAGTTGCTGTAATAAAGTTTATTAAGAAACACGTGGAATACTGTACAGTCCATAATATACTTTTATCTTCAGAATTCATTTTAAAACACAACACTCACTTCCCTGGAATGTACTGTGATTTGTTTTCTTTCCTCAAAATATGTCATTTCCCTTTTTGTCATTTCTTCTTTAATGGAAAGTGGCATTCATAGATCTGTCTTTTTTTTTTTAAATGTAAGCTTTTTTCTGAATGTAGCATAGTTTCATGAAATAATATCGAGGTGACTTTTAATTCAATGTAACTTCCTGAAAAAATGTCCTAAATCTTTCCTAATGGCTTCGCAATATTAAATCCTTTAATACATTGGGTCATTTAACGTATTTCTATGAAAGACAGAAAGACACAGAGCCAACTTCGTCCTGACTCAGTTGGAACCTTTCATCCTTGCTTTCTAAAAGTCATTGCTACTAACACATGAGGTACTGAGAAGACTGACTCACCAGTGCTTTCCCCAGATACACCGGGCTGCGTCTGAGATTGTTTTTGATTCTTCTTGCTTTGCGAATATGTGACCAACAGAGGGCACTCTAACTCCCACGTCACTGTAACATCAAAGCAAGCCAGTATCCCACGTCTCTGCGTGCCTTTGACAATAACTACAGTAGCTGCTATGTCATAACTGATTTAATCAGGGGAGTTGGATCCTGAGGTGAAGAAGGTTTGGGCTGGGTGAAAACAATGAGAATACCTGGTGCCAGCCATTCTGTCAGAGGAAGCCTAGAATTTGGGCTGCTGGACAGAGTCAGTCCATGTCACAAGGGTCCCCTTCTAGAGTCTGTTCTAAAACCCAAATTGCTACCAGTTCTAGAGGTGCTTTTTTTTTTTTTTAATCATGCGTACTACTCAGAAATTATAAACCAGCTACTCAGAAATCAGAAACCAGGTCTGTAAGGCAGAAAATGTTAGACTAGTGAAATCATTTTTTTACTCTTAATATGCCTGTAGTTTCATTTCATACCAAACTGTTTAACTGCTGATCAAGTATACATCATTTTTCTGTAGTCTAAATCATATTCTATCTATAAAAACAGTCTCTAGTAGATAATGAATGATGTACCTTAGGGAATTGTGAATCAAAAGACAGTGTCCCTTGCCAGTGTAGCAATAAACTCTGCCACCTTTTTGCTAATAGAATCTTTCTTTTATGTCAGTGGCCCGTTCCCCTTGGATTTTCTCTTGGGAAGCTTTTAAAAGGTAGATTTTTTAATCTGATGGCTGGAGCCGTGGTAGCCATCTTGAGACCACAAAATTACAGATATGAGGACAAAAGGACTGGTCACAAAAATGAATCTGAGGATATAGGAGGGGAAAGTTTATGTCTTTTTAAAAGTATCACTGAATAACTGAACCAGTGATGAACAACTTCCTACCATGTTTTGATACATAAAAAAATCCCTACTTGTAGAAGTCAGGGTTAGTTGCCACTTAGTCTTAGTAAATTCCCTTAATTGATATAGAATTGCTTTTCCTTTTATCAGAAGTATGTTTTGATTTGATTGAAGGATAGTCTTTGGTTACTGTTGCTCACTGTTACGCTGCTGGGAAGTTTTAGTGTGAAAGAAGGGTGCGCGGTAAGCAGCTAGGCGTAGGCCTGTGTTACTCTTGATCCCCAACATCTTGTGAGCACACTGTTTGCGTCTGAGGAACTCTCTAGTTAGTTTAGGCGGCTCTGTCGTAGAACTCAGAACCTTACTCTCAGCCCTGAGTACAGGCATGAATTGCAGCATGTTCCACCTGGATGTATCAACATGAAAACAGTTGTAAGTACTGTGAAGAAGATGCTTGTTCTGGTGGGCATGGGGCCATGACTCAAGCACCAAGGACCTAGGTCTCAGCACCCAGGTCAGTATCAGCCCTGAGAGTAACTTGGGATGATCTGAATGTTGTTTTCAGCCACATAGGCCACAAGGGATGTGGACAGATCCGATAGCCTTTAAGAAATTTACTTTCTGCTGAAAAGTTGACGTTATTCTGAGTGCCCAAACTAACACATTCAATATATTATCAATGTAAACATTCTTGATTTATATCTTATTTTATCCTAAAGTTTGCCATCTAGTCTGAAGACAAAAGACCACTGATCCCAGCTAAATATGAGCTTCAATATGAGCTAATATCTATGACCTGTCCTGGCCATGCTGGCCCTCTCAAAGGACCTAAAACTAGTACTAATTCATATTCCATATCTTGGAACATCAGATTTAAGGCATTTTCAAAGATGAACATTGGGTATTGTACAGATACACTAGTACTTTTTAGTGAGACTGTACATCTTTAATCAATTAGGGAAATGATCCTCAACTTTTCTTTGGTCTCAGACATTTCCTTGTCTTAAAAAGAATCCCAGCAACCTCTGGTTACAGGAATTTTATACTTTGATATTTAATGTACTTGAAATATTAGGAGTATAAAGAATTAACTGTTTGAAAACTGCTGAATTACATATTTACTGAGCACATGTTGTGTACAAAACATGGAAATAAACTCTTCACAAATGCAGGTAACGGCACAATTAGAGGGAGAGCAATGGGATGAGACTGCTATGTGTGCACAGGAGGAGGACACAGACCAAGCAGGAACGCTGACAGTGAGACACACTCACTCCTGAAGCCTAAACTTAAGTCAAGTGACCCTGAGAAGTGTTATTTGTTTAGAAGCTTCACTGCAGAAAATGTCATAAGGAAAAAAAAAAAAAAGGACCTTTCAAAAGGAAGAAACTTAAAAATCATGTTTTTTGGAAGATAAAATTGGTTTCAGGTGATATAAGAGGTGGTGTTTGTAGAGTGATTGTCTTTTTTTCTGCAGAAAGGAAAATGGTAATTTCCTTCCTTGAGCTTCCTGGTAAAAGGGAAAGAGATGCTAACGTGAGATGTTTTTGTGGAGCAGAATCAAGTGGACTATTTCTGTGGGTTACTGGAGAGTGAAACTTTCCACCCAACATCCCTTATACTTTCTGGGAAACTTCAGGCATGAAACAGTGTTCAGGTGAGGACCGCACCTGACAAGTGCTGTCTGGGTGAGTCCCTGGCCTGCCTGATTGTTCAGTGACTCATGGCTGCTCATCCTCTCTGGGATCCTGCCAGCAGGCACAGAGGGAAGACAGAGCCTAGCACTCACCTGAAAACCATCCACTCCTCTCAAAGAACCGGTGCCAGGACCAGGTGCCCCTGAATGAGGCCAGGTCAAGCAATGGCGTAAAGTTTGGGGAAGACCAAAGGGCTCAGACAGCAAACACATTTGTAAGTTCTAGAGGTCACCTTGCAGAAAGAAATGATATCTGCTCAGCTACGTAGGATTATCAATGTAATAGGATGTATGGACAGAGAGATGAATGGCTAGGCATATAAGGATAAATTTTATTTGAAAAACAAAACTAAAAGTATATATATATCTCAACATACATAGACTCAATAATTGTCAACATTTTGTCCTATTTTAAAATAAAAATACGGGGAACAATGCAGATACTTTGTTTCTTTTGTACCCAGCTCAGGGTCATTCCCCTCTACACAACACTGGAGGTAACAAGGAGCTTCCACCTGGTCACAATGTTTCCTCCCTTTCTCCTTTCCCCATGTTCTTTCCTACCTCTCCTTGTACCACTGCACCTCCTCCACTGGCTCTACTCACGGTCCAGGTCAACTGTCCCCTCTTCCCCGAGCAGCTTTCTCTACTCTGTGGAGGCAGAGGTGTGCCTCCTGCAAAGGCTCACCCCCTGGAGTTGGAGATCAGGGTCATCCGTGTTAGAACCTCAGTATCCTGCCACACCCTGCACAGAAGTGCTCAGCAATCATTTGAAGAAAGATAACAGAGGGGGTTGAGAGAAGCACAGAGTCTCACAGGTATCTGTTTCCTCACTTTTTGTAGCCCCCACTTGTGGTTTTTCTTTAATGAGCTTTAGTATATGAAACAATGTGTACTTAACAGGAAAATCAATACCAAAAATATTAAATTTTAAATATATGAATATTTAGAATAAACAGCAATATTTTCAACATCAACTACTTACAAGTTCAAAAAAAAACAGCAGAAATAAATTCTTATGTGAACTACAATGAAAATATAAACAAAACTCTACCATAGAAATAATCTTTGCTTCAATTCTCACACCTAAGGAGTCTTCACACGTGACAGCAGCATGTTCCACACGTCTCCCTTACACTGACAGCACATGCGCTTAGCTTTCCTTTCCTGTTTGGTAGCCATATCTGCCACCTCTCATGTTCCTCTTTTGTCACATTATACAATGTGCACTTAGCAGGAAAATGAAATAGCAATAAAATAAACTCAAGTCTATACTGAGTGTTTAGAATAAACATCAACATTTTCTACATTGTCTGTTTGCTTACTAGATCTTAAAAAAAAAAAAAAAAAAACCACCCAGCAGAAATACATCCCTACGTGAACTACAATGAAAATATAGAAAAAGTCTAGCACAAACATAATCTTTACTTCAATTATCACACCTAAAGTAGTTTTCACGCATGAGAACAGCATGTTCCATATACAAGTACTGCTTACACTGATAACATGTGGTTTGTTTTCCTGTCTTCTTTGGGAGAAGATATTTGGCATATTGCTGGTCTTGTTTTCTGAGGAGGTTCTTGTGATGTTTCACCTGTCTGTTTACCAATCTGCTCCAGAATTCTTTTGAGTTCTTTGGGCAGATATGTACTGTTCTTCCTCTTGCAGTTGATTATTTATCAACTTCAGTCTCAATCTTCTAAGAAAATTTCTCTGTGACATTTTGTGCTTGTTATTTTCTTTGTAAACTATGAAATTATTTATGCTTGATTTGTTTAGGATTAAGTAAAATACAATCATTGTCCAATGCTTTGTGTTTCAAGTGACATTATAGTTACTGCATAACTCATCAACATCTACTCCATCTTTCATTTTGTTGTAAAATGTGACCATTTCTGGTTTTATTTGTGTTGAGGATTCACTATCGAGCTTGTTTGTTTGTTTTTGAGACAGGTTCTGGCTGTGTAGTTTAGGCTGGCCTTGAACTTAGTATTTAGCACAGGCTGACCTTGAACTTCCAGGATCCGCTTGTCTAAGCCTCCCAAGTGTTGGGATTACAGGTGTGTGCACCGCAGCTATTCTAACAATCTTAGCATCATGGTGTAGCATTGAGAGTATCAGTATTACTTTTTCTTTGCCATAATGTAGTCCAGGTTAGCCTGGAACTCTCTATATAGCATAGGCTGATCTTGAACTCCTAGGATCCTCTTGCTTCAGCCTCCCTACAGGCATGCACAATCATGCCCAGCTTCACTATCAATCTTATTATCATGGTATAATGTTAATAGTATCAATACTACTTTGTTTTTCTTCACAATATAGGCCAATGTTATGTCTTTTTGAAATCCAAAGATTGTACTATACATTTCTCTATTGTGAACTTGGAACACTTTTTTCAGGAATCTCAGTTTTGTTCCTCTGGATAGTTTCTGTGCTGGTCAACTGGTATAATTTTAGCAAATGTAACATCAGTGGGTAACTAGTAAACCAACCGTCAAATGTGACATTGGGTTACTTTTTGAAATAGGTACAAGTCTGTTCACCAAGATATATGGTTTATTACTGCACAAAGACCTGGTGGTTCAGTTCCAGGATACATTTCTAATTCAAGGTGTAAACTCTCTTTGCATCTACCCAGGCATATATTTTTATACCATATTTGGAAGGTTTACTTGGCATGTATTGCCAAAAGCTTCAACAACCATGAAATGATGCAAGTTATTTGTCAGCTGTCATATATTCAGATGGTGTATAAATTACTTGACAGTTCAAAACCAAGCTTTCAAAAAATGAGGGAATATAAGCCAAACTGTCAGGTTTTATTCTTTCTTGGCATATCTTTTTGTTGTCAAAGTTAGGCAATTATGAAGGAAACCAATTCTCTTGAGTGTCATTGTCCTAATAATCTCAGTATCCCATCTGTCACTTCTCCATAATTCTCTAGATTCTGATGATTAGAATCATAAAGTTCTGCTATGAAGGCTTTTAACTCAGATAGTGAGATGTCATGTGAAATATACTTTTAAGTATTACTACTGATGCATATAGTTTTACTTGTATTTCATTATTAGTGTATTTCAAAATATCTTGTAGCGTATCATCTGTTACAATTTCCAGTATTAAATCCCAGTGTTGACATTCTGTCCAATAGGTTTCATCCTTGGCAAGACCTAAGAACATTTTCTACCATTGGATTGTTCTGGTATACACGATCATTTTATAGCATGTTGACTAGTCAGATATTTATCTACATTACTGTTGCCTTCTCATCTGAATCAAGATCTTCATTTTGTACTTCTCTGTCATATCTTGCTACCTTCCCTAACTTATGTGATCTAACTTCCCTAACTTATGTGTCGTCATTGGTAGCTGAGTCACCTGAGGATTCACTTTTAACCTCCTCCCCAAGGTTGTGAAAGCAGACTTCCACTCGATATTGTACTGTTGTACCAAACTGGGCTAGTTCTGTTTACAGTTTGGCACAAGTGCATACACTTTGCTGTTCATTGTACCAAGCAGGGGAATGGAAAAATTGCTTCCTGTGTTCCCCTAGTGCAGTTACTGAGACACACAGCTGGCTTCCATTATGCTAAAGTATATATTTTGATTAGAAAAGTATGGTATGGGTGCCTGCAACCCAGTATGAGGAACTGAGGGAGGGCACTACAATGAGATTAATAAACATATCTAGGCTTGTTTCTTTCCTCCCTCACTTGTGGTGAAGACTTCACCTTCAAGTCCTTGTCACCACAGCAACTAAAATACCACTAATCTCTGGCTCTGCCTCCGTCTTCCCATCCACCGTGTCAAGAGCAAAACCCACATCTGGCCCTGGAAAATGGCCCCCTGCTCATCAGCTAGATCTAATAAGCAGCAAGGCTGATGCTTATCTTCCTCTCCTTTCTCAAATCTGATGACGATTACCAACTATAGAAGGAAAGATGGTCTTTTCTAAGGGAAAAAGTTTTTATTGCTTCATATGCATTGCTCTTTTTATTTTTCTATTACTAGGGTTTGAACTCGGGGACTAGAACTGAACCCAGAACTGCTTCAGAAAGTGTCAAGAACAATGGGATAGTGTGTTTGAAGAAAAGAAAGAATATTTGGAGAGGGGTTGATGGTAATGAGCCTTTTACTGTAATAGTTTTTCAAATTTAAACACACATTGTATTTTTCAATCACATCTCATACATGCATATTTTGAGGTTGAGACCTGTATACACACAGACATGGACACACACACACACACATGCGTGCATGTGCACTTTGAAACAAAGGGAGAAACTCCTAGCGTTTTTTAGTGGAGTGTGAAGGCAAAGAGACACAGCTTCACCTTTGCTCTAAAAGAACAAGGCAAAAAGCTGAACAAAAAAATAAAAGGCATATGAACAAAAAATGTAAGCTCCACGAGGACCAGGGTCTGTTTTGTCTGCTGGGATAATTCAAGAGCACTGAACAGTGTCTGGCACCAAGTGGGTGCTAGGCTTTGGTGAAAGAATGAATAAATCAGTGGCAGGGGCACAACACTGTGCTGGTTGCACAGCTGACAGGCTATGTGAGTACTTACATTATACTTTTTTTTTCTTCTTTTGTTTTTTCGCGGTACAGGGAATTAAACTCATGACCTCGCACTTGCCAGGCAGGCGCTGAGCCACTGAGCTAAATCCCCAGCCCCTACATCATACTTCCTGCAGATTCAATCCACATGGAAAGGAAGAGTCCAGACTTCCACACTTCACTTATTCACCACTCACTTGTCCAGTGGGCTTGCCTGATATTTTCCCTAGACAGGACGCTCTGGGGAGGAGGGAGGAAAAAGGACAGCAGCCACATTCAGAAAGTTCAGATATAAAGCAAGAAACCAAATATGTTTAAAGAGTGGAATTTAATCAGAGAAAGCAGCAAAACTAAAAATGATCACAAAATCATTTTTTAAAATAGTTATTTTTGACTCCTGGGAGGATGGTGGAGTAGTAAGCAGCAGCAGATCAGCCCTCTGAGATTAAAAATCCAGACACTGGAACGTAACAACATGAGGAAGAGAAGGAGGGAATTGGATCCAGGACTCAGGAAGGATCTGAAGGGAGAAATGGAGCTGATAGGGAAGATGAGCAGACAACCTCAACTCAGAAAAAGGTGCCAAGCGACACTTCCTCCAATTCCCACTTCACACTGTGAGAGAGTGAGACAGAAGGCTTGAATCTAGAGACACAGCAAGGGTGGGTGACTCCAGAAGCCTCCACGGAGAAACACACCAGGGAACAGAGCACTGGATGCTGTGAGCTACAACGGCCAGTAGGTGAATGACTCCACTTCACGTGTCCCCTGGGAGGGAGCTCGGACAGATGCCATTTTAGGGTGGGGCCAACTGAACCCAGGACATAGCGCACCTTCCCTTCAGGGACCCCAAGAACTGGGTGAGTCACAAGGATGAGATGCCCAGGGTCAGAGCACTCAGGTCAGGCTGGCAAGATACCCAGTGTTGTAGGATGAAAAACTCAGGCCTCTGGGGTCGGGACCAGCCTGAATGTCTGTGGAGTTGAAAGCACCAGAATCTGCACCCCACTCTTTTCCTACTGTAGGCTTGCTTGGATCATCCAGGACAGATCTGGGCTCTGCCTGCATCCTTTGTCTACCAGGCAGTGGAGAAATGCCCTGATCTGGACACCATCACAAAACTGTAGACCCCAGAAGACAACCACAGGCTTAAATCACACAGAAATCTCTCTTTTTTTTTTTTTTTTTTTTTTTTTTTCAGTGAGGATCAACATTGCTTTTAGTTTTTAAATTTTTACTTCTCTTTTTGTTCTTTCTTCCCCTCCAGTCTTCTCAAGTTTCCCAAAGTTTGGGTGATCTTTCTTTGTCCTTTAGGACTGTTTCTAATCTCTTTTTCTTCTTATATTTCTCTGTTTTTTCCTCTTATCCTTTTTGAATTTTCTCCTCCGAGGGGAAAATTGCTCTCTTGAGGGGATATTTTACTGTATATAATTTTGTGATTTTAGATTCTTGTTACATAACTGTTAATCTCATACCCATGGTTTAATGTGCCAAGTGGAGTGCTCCAGGAGCTGCTGGTCCCGCAGTTTGTGTCCATGCTTTGCTCACACCTCCACAGTTCCCAGCTGAAACTCCCGGAGAGAGCCAGGTATTTCCCATCTACTTCCTGAGGGCAGAGCAGGCAACCCAGGATCCCGATGTCATTACAGACTGTGTCTCTCCCCTCCCTGCACCTGTGAGAGAGAGGAGGTCCTCACTCAGAAGCCCCAGGGACTTCTCTGGTTAGGGGCAGGGTGTATAGCCTCTCCCAGCGCTCGCGCAGCCTGCACCAAATGAGTGAGTGCTCTGGGAGCTGCTGGTCCCATAGTTCGAGTCTGTGCTTTACTTTCTCCCAGAAGCCCTAGCGGGTCAAAGGCACAGGCAGTGTGTGACTGCTACCCATCTGGCCTGCATCTGGTTCCTGTATGTGTCCTGAACTGACTGGAGACACAGAATCATGTGGCTCACAAGCTGTCAACTCTGCAGTTTGTGTATGGATTATGCCTGTACCCTGAACTGCCTGGGGACATAGGTCCACTGGACTGGGATTGTCACACCAGTGCAACGCGAGTCTGGGCCATGCCTGTGCCCTGAACTGAAATGATGGCTCAGATGGTCGGCCATCAGCTGACACCAATGCCCGTGTCTGAGAACCGGGATAACTAGATACAAATAAAAAACTGCCGGAAAACTGGAGACTAAGTAGCGCTTCTAGAGGTCACTCAGGGGCAAACCTGACCAACAGGGAAACTAGGGACACTAGTGGCCTTTGCTGTGCAGCCACTGAAGAGGGAAACTGAGATTTCTGCATCTGGTAGCAAACATGACAAAATGAAGAACTAAAACACAATCCCAGAACTCCACCCCACTCAGAACAAGTCCAGGAGACATCGCCATAGGAGAACTTGGTAAACACATGCCTGAAATAGCTGAAATGA
>NW_004955418.1:3980488-4007273 GCF_000276665.1 Chinchilla lanigera
AGAGCAGGGAAAGAAGGAGAAATTTTGTATGTATGTATATATACAGGATAGTTAACATAGTTGTTCTACTGTCTTGTATTACTTTGCTCAAAGAAACTGTCAATGAGTCAGTCCTTGATTAATCAATATTGCATGTCTCTGTTTTCATGAGAAACCACTTTGAAGATATCAATATGTAATACAACAAGCATTGTTAATTTCCTACCACTTTGTAAGTGTTATTGTCTGTACTGTTCTTTTGTTATTTTGTAAAAGTCTGTCTGTTAATGTTTTCCTCATTTTATTTTTAAAATAAAAAAAAAAAATGCACCAAGTTAACAGTTACCAGTTTGTCAACTTTCTAGAGTGTACTTGAAGCTCTCATTAGTATTGATTCTACTACGTTAGCCAAGGGGACATAGTTGTTGTGTTCAGTTGTTCTTCCTTGTACTTAGGTTGTCTGGGAGTCATAAAGAACACCACAGTCCAACACTAAAGGACTGGGCACTAGGCCAAATTGGAACTTCTCATTAAGAAATTGAAGAGGCAGGATCTTGGGACAGGCTCAAAAGCCAAAAGCCAACTACACCTAGAAAATAACCTTGAAAACTAAGGAGTTCTCAATATTATTAACAAAGCTACCTACCATAAACAATTTATAAGCATCAATGCAGAAAACAAATTTAAAAATATAGTAAATGAGGACACAGAAGCAAGATGCAGCCCCAGCTAGCTCACCCAAGGCAAATTCAGGGGCCACTGAGGTAAAAGAAACCAAAAGCCGCTAAGCTAAACTTTCTGAAATGGTAGCAGTGGAAGTAACAAAACAGATAAGTGAGGCCCCAGAATAAAACAAATCAGAAGTAATTTCACAGACAACTAAAGAGATGATGACCTAATAAAAGACATGGTTAGTAGATCTACAGTACATACAGATAAAAAAAATAGAGGAGCTTAGAAAAGTGATGAAATCCATGAATGCCCAACATATGAAAGAACTGGATTTCACGAAGGCTCAAAGAGGTATCCAAGAGATTAAAATTTCTATTGAAAGTATGTGGCAGAATCTACCAATGTGAGAACAGAATATCAGATGTAGAAAACATGCTTGCAGTTAATGATCATCAAATGAAAAACTTCTTAAAATAGCAAGGGATCACAAAAAAATCAACTCAACAGCTTCTAGATGATGCAAGGAACATAAGACTGATAGAAATCAATGAAAAATCAAGACAGTGCCAAGGGTACAAAAACCTATTCCCAGAAATAATGGTAGAAAACTTTCCAAGCATGGAGAATTTGATATACAGATCAGTGAGGCATACAGAACTTCAATCATCTATGATAAAAAAATTATATCAAGGCATATAATAGTCAAGATTCCAAAAATTCACCAAAAGAATAGAATAGTAAAAGCTGTTAGAGAAAAGGAAAAAATCACCTATAAAGGACAGCTCATCAAAATCACAGCAGACTTCTCAGTGCAAACTTGTAAGTCGAGAGCTTGGACTGAAGTATTTTAAGCCCTAAAAGAAAATAGTCTCCAATTCAGATTGATGTGCCCCACAAAATTATCTTTCAAAATTGATGGAGAAATAAGATACTTCCATGAATGAAGAACACCTCAAGAAATTCATGACTGCCAAACCAGCACTCTAAAAAGTTCTGAAGGATATTCTAGAAAAAGACAACAAAGACAATAATTCCATAAATCCCAACAGAATAAATCCAGTCAGCAAGGCAAGCAATTAAACAGAAGGGAAGAAAGGGAACCAACCACAGGAAAATAATATCACAAGGATATATCAATATACATCAGTTGTAACATGTAAATGGTTTCAATTCACCAATCAGGAGGATCAGATTAGCAGAAAAAACAAGATCCAACAATATGCTCCATACAAGGTACACATTTAACTAGACAAAGAAGGTCACTACATCCTTGGAAAGAATTCAAGAGGAAGAGATAACAAACATAAATATATATGCACCAAACACCAGTGTGCCCAACTATATAAAACTATTAATGGACAAGACAAATTAAATAAGTACTAATACAACTGTAATGGGGGACTTCAATAGCCCACTGTCATGAACAGACATATCAACCAGATACCCCCCCAAAATCAATAAAGAAATATCAGAACTGAACCAAGCCTTTGAAGGAACGTATCCAGTAGATATCTACAGTGTTCCACCCTACACAACGGAACACACATTCTTCTAAGATGCACACAGAACTTTCTTCAAAACAGACCACATACTAGCTGATGGAACATGCTTAAGAAAATGAAAATTCAAACTATTCTATGCAAATTATCAGATCATAGTGCAATAAAATTGGAAATCAATGGCAAAAGAAATCACAAAAACTATATAAACAAAAGGGTCACAGATAAAATTAAAGAAATTACAGTTTCTACAATTAAACAATATTGTAAATACAATGTGTCAGAACTTGGGAGACAAAATGAAAATAATCCAGTGAAGGAAATTTATAGCAGTGAATCCCCATATCAGAAAAAGTAAGTAAGCTCAAATAAACAATCCAATGTTGAACCTCAAACTTCTAGAAAAAAAACAAGTCAAGCCCAAAGTTTGTTCAAGGGAGGAAATGATACAGATCAGAGTAGAAATTAATGCAACTGGTAGATTCTGTAGAAATCCAGAAAATCATTAATACCTACTTCAAGGACGTGTACTCTAGTAAGATGAAAAATGAGGAAGATATGAACAGACTTCCTAAAGATATGAATTACCAAAGTGAAATCAAGAACTAAAAATTCTAAATAACTCAGTATCAGTCAATAAAATTGAAGAAGTAATTTAAAAACTACCAACAAAAGAAAAGTCCCAGTACTGGCAGATTCATTGCTAATTCTACAAGAAATATGGAGAAGATCTAAGACCACTATTCCTCAACATCTTTAATGAATTTGAAAGGGAAGTAATATTCCCAAAGTTATTCCTGGAAACAAGCATTATCCTGATAGCAAAAGCAGAGACATATCCAACTGAAAAAGAGGGCTATAGGCCAATCTCCTCAATGAACATAGAGGCAAAATTCCTCAGTAAGATACTGGCAAACAGAATGCAGAAAATCATCAAGATGATTAAACACCCAGAACAAGCAGCATTTATCTGCGGGATGGAGGGGTGGCTCAACATACACAAATCAATAAATGTAATAAAGCACATTAACAGAACCAAGGAAAAAAGCACATAATCATCTCAATAGATGCAGAAAAGCATTTGACAAAGGCCAACACCAATTCATGATAAAACTATCTGCAGAAAACAGGAATAGAATGTCTGAATCTCAATCTGATGACAAACAGCCAACATCATATTAATGGTCAAAATCTGACAACTTTCACTTTAATATCAGAAGTATCACCACTTCTATTCAATACAGTTCTGGAAGTATTAGCCAGAGCAATTAGACAAGAGAAAGACATAAGGACAGGTAATGAAAAGGTCAAATTATCATTTGCAGATGACATGATACTCTACATAGACGGCCCTAAAATCTCTACCAAAAGACTCCTGATTGAATAACTGAATTCAGCAGCATAATCAGATACAAAGTCAACACTTGGAAATGCACAGCATTCCTCTACACAAAAACAAACTCACTGAGAGAGAAATTAGGGAAACAATATCTTTCACAATAGCATTAACAAAAATGAAATACTCAGGAATCAATCTAAGGAAGGAAATAAAAGATCTTTACACTGAAAACTACAATACTCTGAAACATGATATTGATATCAGAAAATGGAAATACATACTTTGTTCTTGCATAGGCAGAGACAATATGGTGAAAATGGCTATCCTTGCAGAACTGTTATACAGATTTAACACAATCCTGATCAAAATACCAATAGCATACCTCACAGATCTAGAAAAAACAATTCTGAAATCCATTTGGAACCAGAAGAGACACAGAATAACAAAAGTAATTCTGGGCAACAAAAGCAAGGCAGGGTGCATCATGATCTTCAACTTGAAACAGTACAACAAAGCTACCATGATACACACTGCTACAGAGCTACTGCCCACCCACCAATCACACTGGCTTTACTATAGGCTTGTTGGCATTCTTCTCCCAGTTCCCTGCCTTATTCTCTTCAGGGGCGCAAATGGAAACTTCAGAACCCTCCACATTTCACTCAATTGTGGGAAATTGCATATGAGCTGTCACAACCTCTCCTGGCCTAAATGTTGCCATACAATCATTTTTGATTCTAGTCACCTTATGTTAGGACAAGAGGCCTCTGTGACATTCTTTTCCAGATTGGGCCAAGCCCCCAAAAGGCAGTTTCACTTAATGTAAGGTGTCCAGTGATTTCTCCTTGTCTGTTACCCCATTTAGTTTTTGGTGTGGGAGGGAAGGCTTACAAGTCTTACCTCCAACACTTTGCTTTCTCCCAGAACAGATGGGGCCACAGGTGAGAATCTCACACCCTTGCAGCCTTCTTTCCTTACTCATTGCTCAAAGTTCAGATACAGTCAATCACTGAGGCCCATTAAACTTCATGTTGGACAACATCCAGTTGTTGTTTTTTTTTTTTTTTTTTTTTGGTACTGGGAATTGAACTCAGGCCCTCGTGCTTGCCAGGCAGGGGCTGTGCTCCTGAGCTATCTCCCGAGCCCCACAGGGTTTTTATTTCAGCAGGTCTGGTGCTGGGCCTGAGGATGTATACCAGCATTCAAGCTTGGACTCCAAGAAGTCCCCATACAATGATGTTGCCAATGTATAGAGGACCACTTTGAAAACCACTAACATTTTTTGTGACCTTTACTGACATTAGTGCCCCTTTCCCATGCAAAAAGCACCATGGACTAGTCACAGTGGGAGAAAGGCTGCCAATGTACATGGCTTTTGCTCACTCTTTTGAAAGTGATTGTGATGGGACTTCAGCGTCTCCAACTATTAAGAGTATAAAGGAGTCGCCAGAGCGTATTTATGACCAAAAACACATAACTCAAAACTGATGTCTTTCTTTCTCTTTCCAAACATATCATCTTTATCTTGGAGTATTTTAGACACTGAATCCGTGGACGGAGACTAATGGTTGTGGGGTTTTGTTTGGAGGGGAGGGTTGTATGGTGAAATACTACATTAATAACTCCTGTACAATCATCTAGAAATAAGTTCCCAGAGGTGACACTTTCTATCTTCTGGAAGTGTAACCTCCCCTTTAGCTGTGAGAGGTAAAAACAGGATGTACAAGGTGGAGAAAGACTTCCTTGTTTTACCTGTGAAGGAGATGGGAAGAGGGATCCCCCTTCCCTGGGCTGTGGAAGGTGAGGAAAGTGAGGTAACTGAGTGTGTGGGAGGGAGGAATTGTGGCTTCCAGCATCCAAGCTTGGACTCCAACAAGAGGCTGCACATCAGTGGGTTACTATTTGAAACGAAAAGAGTGAAGCAGTACACAAAGAAAACCGGAAGAGCACTTTCTGTGTTTCTCAGTGTTCTAGCCCTCATTACAAAAATTTTCTGGAACCAACCTAAACCTTAACAAGGGTATCCTTATATTCAGCCCACTTCTTGCTTAAATCAACACTAAAGTTTTTGTAATTTGCAATTGGGAGTCCTAAATAATATGATAAAAAATGTAATTTTGAAGATATTAAAACTGGCCTTGCAGGCAGTTCCATTAATAAAACCTTGTCTCAATGCCTTGGCTTGCCCTGTGTACTTTGACTAAAATGCTAACTTAGCTCTTTAGTACCTAAAAGTACGTATTTCACTGACTCTACATTTTTTTCTTCCCTCGGTGTTTATTTAAAAAAGAACCCATATTTACAATGTAGAACTTTCAAATGCAGAAATTTTAAAAATGCTTCTCCAGATTGTTGTATAAAATTCTCCAGTAAGAAGTACCATAATTTTAGACAGAGGTAATATTTGGTATTGTTGTTTGCCTTCCTTTTTCATCTAATTACAAAGCCCATTTCCTCAGGTAGCTACCCTCTTTTTCTAATCCTTAAGGTTTTGTGTACGGTTGTCCCCATTCCATTTCCAGGTTTTAGTATGGAACCCAGGTTTAGCTAATCAAAGCACTAAGTCCCCTGTGGTTATAGTGATTGATTCAAAATAGGCCCACTGAGATTCTATTTTAGGATTTAAAAAGAGTCACTTTCTAATTAGTGTAAGAGGAACAAATAAATTCAGAACTGTAGCAGCTGTGTGGCACTAAATTTTGATCACTAACGTATCTGCAGTACTAAAATTCTGGCACACAGGAGGTCCTTAAAAAGTATCAGATCAATCTGTGAATGAGAGATCTCCACTGAGCAGTCAGCCAAGAATGAGAAAAGCAGAAGAAGGACGTGGAGAACTGACTGATTGCCAAGCAACCTGTGAATTTAGAAGTAGGTTAAGGCCAATTTTTTTCCCAGGCTTCAAGTGGGGCTTTTGTCGTTTGTAATCAAGCAATTAATAAAAAGGCATATGTTACCTACATAATTTACCAATATAGCTTGAGAAGAGGAAGAAAACTCAGTACCAAATAACTACACAATTCAACAAAAAAGAAAGCAATGTAATACAAACTCTATGCAAGTTTTTTTTACTACTAAGCAAAAAAAAAAAAAACAAAATGTTTTTTAAATCAAAGAAAGCTAATTCTATCAAATGACAAATGGATCTGGTTCCTCTTACTTAGAAATAGTTCTATCCCACAGATGAAATGACTCAACATGGGAAATATTTACTTAAAATCTCCTATGTCGTGCCAGTGCATACATTATACCAATTGCAGATTTTTCTTTATAGTACTGGAGGTCAAACCCAGGGTCTTGTGCATGCCAGGCACACACTATACTACTGAGCTACATCCCTAGCCCTTTGATTATCCTGGTTATGCCTCCCAAGGAGCTGGGATTACATGTATGTGCCAGTACATCCAGCAAAATTTGTTTATGTCTAAGAGCTTTTTTTTGTGATGAGGTCTTGCTGTGTTGCCCAAGCTAGCCTTGAATGAGCGATCCTCCTACCTCAGCCTTCTGAGTAGCCTGAACTATAGGTGTTGGCCACTGTGCCTACACCTTTTCCATTTAAAGATCCTGATCCTTAAATACAAAAGCTGAACAATCACTTGATTAAAAAAAACAATATTTACAATTACTTTAACTTTTAAATAAGTATCACAAATAAAATTGAATTTAATAAAGGGTATCTAGCACAAATTCAGGGCATATAGCATCTGTAATCAGAGACGTACTGATAGTTTTGAAAGAAAACTGCAATGGCACAAGAGATCAGCATTAAAAACCAAGCTGCCTTTTCCTACAATAGCTGTATCAATTTATAAAAAGTACGTGATATCCAACAAAATAAAATCCACAGAAATGTCAAAATGTACGATCATATAAAAAAAAACCTGTGAAACTAAGAGAATGCTACCCACAAATGAACTGATTCAATGAAGATAAATATTACTCTTATGTAAATACTTGGTAGTGTACTTTGCTGCAAATCAATTCTATAAATTTAGCAAGATAAAAAATCAGATTTCAAGACACACTCACCTAGCAGCTATTTTTGAAAAACATCAGGAACACTGTACCCCCACCAAATCTGAAAGCATACCCAACTACAATCAAACTAATACACTATTTATTAGAAATATCAAAAGGTTCAACAAAATAATTTAGTACATAATGAAGTAGCATTTCATATCAGAGTCAAAGGCACTTTTTAAGAAAGGAGTTCTGAATAGACTTTTGGACAAAGGTAGGTCTATAGCTTACCTTTCTTTTTTTTTTGGTACTGGGAATAGAACTCAGGACCTTGCACTTGCCAGCTAGGTGCTTGTGCCACTGAGCTATATCCCCAGCCCTCAACTTCTTTATATAAATCAATTACAGATACAGATGTAGACATTAACCACTCAGATGCTCATCTTAGAAGAAAATACAAATAACCATGAAATGAACACAAGTGAACACATGATAAATGTCTTAGAAAATAAGAGGATTTACTTTGTACCTTGTAATAAAGATATAAAAATTTCTCAATTTGACTATAAAAATATAAAACATCTATAAAAAGAAACAGACAAGCAGCTGACTGGGAGAAACACTGACAACAGATATAAAAGGTCAGTATCTAAGTTGTAAAATCTTTGAGTTAAAAAGACAAATCATTAAACAGAAAAATGAGCAACAGAAGAAAATTCACAAAGAAACATGAATAACCTAATTTAAATATAAGACGCTTACCCTTACCAGTGTGCAAAACTTCTGAATATATTTTTTCACCTATCAGATTAATAGAATTATAATTTTATAAAGATCTAATTCAAATGTCCATCATATGACAAAACAGGTACTCATTCTTTGTTGAGGGAAACTATTTATTGCTATAGCCACTTTGGAAGCCAAATAAAAGTATCTCTTCAAATTATAACTGCTCGTCTTCTGGTCAAGCAATTCAAACCCTAAACATATACACTAGTGCACGAAGACCCATACAAGATGAGGTTCACTTCAGCACTGCTTACAGTTGGAGTAGAAAAAAGGGTGAATTACCTAAGTATCCACTATAGGCAAGAGATTGTGGGAAACAATGCAAAAGCAAAGAGGTTAGTTAAATGTGAATGGAATGCAATGAAAGTAGGAAAGTAAGCTGCACAATGAGAAACATACCTGTATGTAAAAATCTATTTTTTGCATCTATGTATGAGGATTGAAGCCTGTCAAAAGACTTGACTGATTTTTTAAAAGCAAAATTAGTCATATATGTGTAATTTAAAATTTAATTTAAAAATAAAGCATTATGCACAGACATTTTAAGAAAAATACAGACACAAAATTATACTTCATTATCTCTGGCGCTCTGTCCCTTGATGGCAATTGCACAAGAAAGGTTCTGGAAGAGATACCTGCTAAAATAATGTGGAAATACTACCTAATGATACTGCCAATAAAATTAATATTTTCAACTCTATAGTCATTTGAAAGACAAGAAAATTCAGTTCATAATTTACAAAAGGAATACAATTTTAGTTCACAGTTCTTATGTTGTGTTAGTTACAATCTTTACAAGGTTCATGATTATGTACTGGATTTTTGCCTTTACTGCATTTGAGACAAAGGAAAATATGATAAAGTTTTGTTTTTGTTTTTGTTATTTTTTGGTACCAGGAATTGAACTCAGGACCTTGCACTTGCCAGGCAGGCACTGTGCCACTGAGCTACATCCCTGGCTAGTAGATATTTTAAAATCAGAACTGAGGTTGTTACTAACATTTCAGATGGCAGCTTAACAAGACGACATATATGTTTTTAAGAGAAAAGTAAATGTGTGTAAAGGCAGACTGGTTTATTTCCTTAGCTAACTGACTCTACCATATACTATCAAGAAATATACTTTAATGTTAAATTTCTCATTGGCCAACTTCTTTTAATGAATGCTCTCTGTAAATTAGTTTGTAAACTCTTATCCTAATGTTGATCAAGAATGTTATCAGTGATCAAATCCAGCCAGCTCCATTTTAGGAGTGACACGGCTTTTGAGCGTAGAAACTAAAAATAGTCAGAACTCTGCATTTTTAAGAACTGCTTATTTCTCATTTACAAATTGCTAAAGAATTGAACCATAAAGAAGAAAATGATGATGAGAAAAGAAAACTGCCAGAGCTACTGCAATTCACAATATCTGTGAGTGAAAGATAAGGCCAGCAGTTTCTTGCCAAACAAACAAGTCATTAGCGAAGGAAGAGAAACCTGTGAGGCATGACCTTCAATGGAATCTGGAATTCCCCTTGGCTATGCTAGGTATCTATAGGTCCAACCTTTCCTTTTGCAATCTGCCTCAGGTGGGCAAGTGCCTCTCACAGTCCTGATCCAAGGCAATTTCCTTCAGAACACAATAATGGAGAGAGCAGCAGGTCTGTGTTAGATCATCTCTGAGATTCCACAAGACCTCACTTTAACACTTCTGTGAAAAGGGTGTACTAGAAGACAGCTGAAACTTCTACAATCGGCCTTCATCCAAAGTCATGAAGGAAATTTTTTATCTTCATATCATAAAGGCATTTTTACAATACTATAGATCTGTTTTATATGGTATCTTCACTACAGTTCAGCACTACTTTACAATAAATAGGGAGCCATCTCTTATCTGTAATATACTCAAAAACATGTGCTGGTAATATCAGAAATTCATACACAAGTAACTCATTTGAAAAGATTCAAAATAAGTCATTTGAGTAGATTGCTTAGGTCTTCAAAACAAAAGACAGGTAGAATTTTATTTCAAGAATGTATTAAGATTTAAAGGAGAGAATTACTGATTAAGTAAGTAGTGCTAGCACTTCTTTTCACACTGCACTTGGAAAACAAGGATAAGTTAAACTGAACCCATTTAATATGTCTTTGATTTCTTTAGTCACTTAAGTTTATAATAAAGCACTTTTGATATAATTTAGAACACACATGCTTTGATTGAAGAGTGACTGCAAATGAATCCAGTTTTCTTCCACCTGTGATAATAATTTTGTCATTTCTTCCAGGAGTATGGGTTCTGAAGGAAGCATTTTAAGATGTAACTGAAAAGAAAAATACAGCAGTTGGATATTTTACTCAATAAAACTAAAGTTTTACCTATTTTGCATTCACTTTCCTCACAAGGAAACCAAAAAGACACTAAATATACGTTATATGGTGGATTTGTTTGTTTGTTTATTTATTTATTTTTGTTGGGTTTTTTTGAGACAGGGTCTCGCTTATATAGTCCAAGCTGGCCTTGAACTCGTGGTGATCCTCCTGCCTCAGCCTCCCAAGTGCTGGGATTACAGACATGTGCCACTATATACCTGTTTACTACTATCTCCAATTTCCCTCCCCTCCAAACTTTCCCCATTTTCTCCACCATACTAAAGTCCTGAAAGAAGGATCTAGTTTTGTTTTTTGTGGGGTTTTTTTTTGGTTTGATTTTTTTGGTGGTACTGGAGATTAAGTCTCACACTTACCACTGAGCTATACCCCAATTCAAAGTCCTACTTCTAACACAAATTTCACATTTCTATGCTTCTGTAAATTCTCCTTTCAATATAATCCACTGGTAATGAATGGTGGACGGACTCTTTGCTTTATTTCCTAAAGGTTTTTAAGTAAGTTCTAATTATACGACAAAAACACAGTAAATGTGGGAAAAGACAATTGGTACTTGTATTTTTCAATGCATTGGGCCACTATCTAAATAGTGGCCCAATGTATTGGGCTTCAAGCAATTTTTGAAGATAGACCTTCAATGCATGATTTCACTATTACGTTAATCAAGCAACTATCTTGTGCAAAATCACTTTTAAACTCCAACTCGGATAGAGGTGAGCATTTTGATTTCAGCAGTAGAAAAAAACCCTTAAAACCTGGCTTTCTCTTTGTGACCAAAGAAATTTACACAAAATATAACTACTTAAAAAAAAGTTAATGGACCAACACATGGGAGCAGGTGGATGACAGGAGAATCAAGTATAGTTTAAATTTCTGTGCTGTTACATAGCGAAAAATGAAAATCCTACCAAGCTGCATAGTCCAACTACTCCCATGTGGTAGTTACCAGCTACATGTAGCCATTTAAACTTTAATTAAATAAAATTAAATATTCAGCTTCTCAGTCACACTAGCCACATGCAAGTCAAGAGTTACATGTTGAAGTGGCTGTCATGTTAGACATGGTGGATATAGACCATTCTCATCTTTATGAGCAGCTCTATTATACAGTACAGCTTCTGAGGAGAAAAGATGGAAGTATCTTACACTGCCTTACCTTTAGAAACAACGCAAGATAGGCCTGGGCTAACTCAAAATCACGCTTCCTCTCCAACATCATTCCAATCATCTTCAAGAAACTCTGCATAACTTCTACAGACCCACCACCATCAGGAGACAAATTTCGCAGTTCTGTTTCAATTCCTGATGGGCCCAATTCTTTTAGAAGGTTGAGAGCAGTCTCATCTGCATTAAATTTTTCATAAGTTCTAGTTATTACAATCACTTCATTTAAATCTATTAACACATTCAAATGTTAAAAAATTTCTATAGGATAATTTGAAAATATATGAAGTTATGTATGACAATTTTTTGTTGTACTGAAAACTGTACTGCAATTCAAATTTGTAAAGAACAAATGGCATGCAAATTACCAGGGACAACAAAATGTTTACATTGAATGCATATTAAAGGCCTCCCTATTAGAAATATTGTCAGTAACTGTATCCATCTCCAAACCACAAAATAAGAAAATATTCAACTTTCCATACAGAAAATGAGAAAGGTTTTCAAGAAACTGTTATATGATCATCTGAGTTTAGTTTCACTCATTTAATATACTGTAATTTAAAAGCAAAACTTAGTTCAGATTAAAATTAAAGTATCAATCCTTTGTTTTTACTAACCTCTTTTTAGCTAAGAAATCTGGTATTTCTTTCAAGGTTTCTTCATATAAAGGAAAACATGCTAAAAATGTATGTTGAAATAGAATTTAACTTACAATTATCATTTAGCAATCCTTCTTCAAGTTTCAGGCAGAAATCTGATTTTTGAGCCAAAATTCCAAGGTTTACCACTTTAGACTTAAACAAAAACAAATATACAATATTAAAAGAATGTGTCATCTAAAACATATAGCCTGTAATTATAAACTATCATTATAAATATTTGAAAAACCGGGTCTTGGTAAAGAACTATACAAAACATATATAAACATAATCCCCATATATCTAGTGTTCCAATTTGGTTCTTACCTGCTGGGGATCGTTATTTTGTTCAGGTGCAGCATATCTAGGTACAAGGCCAGGAACTGTTGGAATAAAAAATGGTGCTGATTTGGGTACTTTGGGTGGTTCCTTTGGCTTATTCTTTTTCTGATTAAGAGAAAGTGAGAATGAGAAAAAGACTAGTAGTTATTCTAACAATTTTTAATTCCAAATCAAATCTAAAAGGGAATCAAACTTTCCAAGATTAGAATGTTACAATAAAATCCACTTGACCAACACCATAGCTATTCCCAGCCCCAGCTTCTCAGTGCAGATCTCCAGTCTCCAGCCTCCTGCTGACTACACAAAGGAAACTATCTGTGTGCGGAAGCGGCTTGATGACAAAGTTTACCTTCCTGAAATGACTTTTTTGTACTGAATACAACCTTGTAAACAAACTAGGCTAGAGAGCAAGATTTCCACAGAGAATGGCTTCTCAAACTATTTTTCCCAAAAACAAAACAAACAAACAAAAAAACTGGAGCCAGAAACCAATACCCTCCATTAGAGGAAATTTGACGAATTTTTTGTGAAGCACAACACTAATTTTTCTACTTTCTTAGAATTTTTAACTTTCCTTAGTATTTTTGAGCTTCAAAACAAAACAAAACTTATTGGTTTATAAAATATTTCAAGTGTTAGTGAAATTCTACTGGAATTCCCAATGAAAGAATTTAGTTTTAATGCATACATTTCTATGTATCACTATCTCAAGAGTATTTGATGAAAGGGACTTTCTATGGTAATCTGCCTAATATACGAATCTCAAAATTTTACCTTAACACTATTCTTCTGTTCTCTTGAATCTCTGTAATCCCAAGGCAGTGATGGTGAGCCTTTTAGCACTTTCAAATTTTCAATGATAACAAATAGCCCACTGAGGCACAGCGCCACAGGTTTGCCACCACTGCCCTAGGGGGATTTTATATTTAAAAGCAAGCCTGGAATATTTGTGGCCTTATGGAGTTATGTATAAGGAAATGATACGCAGGCTGGACAAAGCACTGTTGCAGTGTTAAACACAGCCTTTTGGCAAGGTAGAATGTACTATTCAGTTACTCTTTTAATTCTTCTTGATTTAGAAGAGACAGCTGCTGATTTGGAAAAAAAACAAAAGCTCCACAGGGTATTTGAAAATTAATCCCACAAAGAAACACAATAGTAGAAAAGTTATACATAAGACAAAGTATAAAAATTTCATCTTCTTTAATTCAGTAGGAAATAGAAACTTTAGAGGTTTCACTATATTTCTCTCTCAAGACAATTAGCTAATATTTTTAATATATTTATGTTGTACTGTATCTTACTGAAAAGTGAAGTAATCTAAAATTGTGCTCAATTAGTTGGACATTATTCTGCTTGCTCTTCTCATTTACTTGTACTTTTTAATGCCTTGCTTCTATAACTTTCATCAAGTGCTCTCTTTTGGGCTCAGACTGGACGTGTTGGAGTTTCCCAGCTATATTCCCACTGAACACACAGCCCTTTGTACTCAAGCCCAACTTCTCAAAAAGCAGGCAAGGAAAAACTTTCTCACTTAAGACCCGAACATCTTCTCTGGTGCTAAGAACAATTACCAGTACTTATGAAACTTATCTATATCAGTGTTTCCCGAATAGTTTATCATAGACCACACTGTGATTTAACATAAGCTTTAGTGACTTAACACAAGTTGCATATATCCAACCATACTGAGTTTCACAAAATACTTGCTATCAGAAAGTAGCCAGAAAATTTCTACTCTAACAACTCTTTCAACTGCTTTTTCACAATAGCCTAATATTCACAAATTAGGCTCATGAAAACACTAACTTATACCATAGATGAGCACTGTTCATGTAAAAATTAAAACTCTTCAAAGACCAAAAGACTTAGTTTATTTTTCATTGCCACATACAGTGAAAAACTATACACATCTGGTACCTGTACCATAAACTTATGGACCTGATACTATACAATAAGCTCTAAAAATCTTTTTATAGTTGACAGAGAGAGTGAGGGCTGATAAAGTTAACTGCAGCTTAGAAAAGAAAAAATAACTAATGAAATTTTCTTAATCCTCAAAACATCTAGCAATAAGATACATTAGGGTACCAATTTTTTGCCTTCTTGTTTTAGAAGCTTACAAAGTAATTTATTAGACTTAAAAACATACAATTTTTAAAAGCTCTTTATCGTAGTTGAAGACTGTACTTCTGCCACATCCATAGCTGCAGAGTACTCTCAAAACTGATAAATAGAGGGTATCTTTATGAAAACCACATTAAGTGAAATACATTCAATTAAGTACCCCTGTCTTTGCTGAGACATTGCCCCTCCTAAAGGCCTCTGCTTAAAAAATATGATGACAGAAGGTGTGTTTAAAGCTCGGTATTATGCGTACTGTAAGTATTACCTTAATAACATCAAGATTAAGAAGGTTCTTCCACCGTGATTCGGGGAGAAGTGACAGAGTGATTAATTGCTCACTCAACTGTTCTGGTGAATTATACTCTATCATTTCATCATTTGGCTCTAGATTTTCTTCTGATACTTCTACATCTTAAAAGAAATTCAGATAAATTAATGCAAAATGAAATTTTTATCATATAAAAAAGCAACTTAATCCATCCCAAATCCACTTATATAATCCGTCCCCTCAATATAGGCTTATAAACTCTTAACATGTACTTTCTTTGCCTATGTTCCTTTTTCTTATTTTCTCATATTAACTGCAACTCCTACCATCAGACCCAAAATACTTTTACACTACTGTATTATTTGATACAGATATGATATCAATTATATTTTTGTATAAACTGAAGTCATTCAAAGTATTTCATTTCAGTTAAAACCCTTTGACTGAACGCATTAAACTTTGCCTTCTGTACGAACAGCCATTAAATTAGACTTACAATAGTACACCTCAAAAATTACTTTGCTATTTTGTGATTACCTTGGGTATGACAAGTACCAGGAAGCATAACTACTGATGGAACATAATCTGTAGGAAGCGGGCGTAATGAGACGACTGAATACAGGGAAACATTGGACCTGAGAAATCAAGATGGAAGAATATTTTAAAAGTTTAGAAATAATTACTTCAGAGAAACTTCAACAACTGCTAACAATCACTATGATCTTGCATTTGGCCAGACTGCACTAACTAGCCAGGAAAAGACCTCAAAGACAAGCCTGCATTAATCTGAATGCCTTTATGTCACAGACATTATCCCAAGAAAGCTGCATTAAAACATTAATGGAATCTGTTGTTAATGTAGTACAAAAATATGGTTAAGAGGGACCAATAGCAAATTATACTTTCATCAGGTAAAATAACTTCTACATATTGTTTTAACAAGATCAACCTTGACTTAAGGAAATCATAACCAAAGAAAGGTGGATTCAGAGACTGAATACACTGTTTATGTTCTTGCATATATTGACTAGTCATAGATTCCCCTTTTCTACAATGATCTACCAGGTTGATATTTTCCTACTTACCCTACATGTTCATGGATGAGTAATAAAAAAACAAATACCATTCCCAAAACACAGATACATTCTTTTCTCTATCCATTACGAATCTCAAATGGAAAGTGAAGCTCCACATTCGGCTGCAGAGGTCCCATAGCTATTATTCTCTTAGTTTAATTGAAGTTTCACTGATTTTAAGAGATTCCTCATTCTATTTATCAAGGTGGTCAAAGTGTATTTCTATTATGTATTTACTTTACTTTTTTATTTTAAAAATATAACACTTCAGAATTAGAAAGGAATCAATTTTTTCTCTTCCTCAATAAGAGTTAAACAGATACATGAACTCAGAAAGCAGATAAAAATTTTTCTAGACCCAGGTGATTCATCTTTCACTTTGAGGGATCATAGTTCCTTAGAGGTTCAAGTAAGAGTTTAAAAACTGCCACATATCCTCACATAAGAAGTCACGTGACCAGAATGAATCTTAGCATTTAGCTCATACATAGGCCTTATTTTATAAAGCAGGCTGAAGTTCAGAAGGGATGGCCAACATCATATAGTGGTGGGGTAACTGTAAGATATTAAGGGCCTGGTTGGCTTTCTAACCTTTTGGATTTACTTACCCTTTCTACAAATAAAAACTAAATATGATAACAGATAAAAATCAATCATGTAGTTTAGAACATACATGTAAACAAAGCTGCTAAATAAACATGTTGAATCAGTCATCGATTTACAGTGCATTATCTGTGTCAACTACAGTGATGTTCAGTTGTTGAACTCAATTCATTCCAAAGTTGTGTTCAAGCACCAAAAGGTTTGAGAACAGAATATATTTTTCCCATAAGAAACAGTGGAAAACCAAGTAATTGGTTTTGAGGCCCCAAAATCACATTTATAAATTCATTTTTCCATGCTTTAACATATTTTGCAATGATTTCTTTTCTTTAACTGTCTTGGTTTTCAGTTTTCCCCTCACAGCCTTATTACTGGTATCACTAAGTTTCTTTGGATCCATGGTTACAGTATTTTACACAAATAAAATGCAAAAAAAAAAAAAAAAAGCACAATGGCACTATCTTAATGCAGAAACACAAACACTGTATGTTGTCTGGGTCAGAGCGGTGCTTACACTGTAGCATTGCCCCTCTGTAGCCCCTACAAGATGCAACGCATGACTCATTCTCAGCCTGTACCGGTTATTTCAAGTTGGATTTTCCCTTTGACTATCAAGCAAAGTTACAAACACCGAGCAGATTTTTTTTTCAAACTTTGCTGTTTGAGTAGTGGAAAGTTTGAACTTGGCTCTGCTGGACAACTGAAGTGTCACTGTATATGAAATACCCATTGTGTTTTTTAACCGAGTGGTAATTTTAACCACCATGATTCTCTACAGGAGCATAGCTATTTCACTCTTCTTCCTAAGCAGACATGTATGAAATAACTCACCACAGATAAATTCCAAGGTGGTCCACATGGGAAGTTGCCAGAAAGTCTCCAGTCGGGGACATAGTAACATTGAGAGGAGCTGAGTCCAACAAAAAGCAGTCTACAAGGCTATAAAAAATTAAGATGTTTAAGTACTTAGACTTTAGTAAAAAAATGTTTTTGCTGAAAGAACAAGGGATGATACATAAATTGGTGTGTGTGTGTGTGTGTGTGTGTGTGTTTTAAATTTCAGGCAGAAAGTCATCACTAACAAACAGCTTTGTCAACTAAGTCACTACATGAAAATAACCTCTTTTAACAAGAAAGACCCAAAACACTAAATGGTTCAATTAACTAAACAGGAAGTTTCAATAGAGAGAATACAGGTGGAATGGATGCTGTCTGTCTAATCCTAAATTATGGATGTTGTTTGTCTAATCCTAAATTATGGTATATTGGCCTGGGGCAATTTTAAAGACATCATATATTCAAAATAAATACAATCAGTACTCTTTTGTGTTTTTGTTATTCCAGGGTGTCTTGGTTACTTTTCTCTCGTTGCTGTTGCTGAGACAAATTATCCAACACTCAGAATTAAGAAAGGAAAGGTTTATTTAGCTCACAGTTTGTGGAGGTTTCAGTCCGTATGTGGCTGGTACAGGGCAACCATTCATGGAGGCGAAGACAGCAAAAACAACAAGAGCAAAACGAGAGGAGGGGCAGCAGGCAGCCTCTTTCTCTCCCTTACATATGCAAACGACCTGCCCCAGGGTAGGTGTAGCACTCACATCCATAATTCCAGTATTAGATCATGAATCAATCATAAACTCTAAAAGCCAGCCCCCTGACTGCATGTGTCTTTAGGGGGACACCTAGACATAAACCATAACACAGTGACACTAAAAAACTATGATAACAGAAGAATGTAATGAGAAAACAAAATGTCTCTAAATAAGAGAAAAGTAATAGAAAAAAATTTTGAGCAACTGTTTTCCAAATAGGTAACCATGCTATACATGAAGAAATAGGTACATTTACTCTTTCTTTTTTGGTACTGGGACTTGAACTCAGGGCCTCACACTTGCTAACCAGGCACCATGCTGCTGAGCTACATCCCTAGCCCAGTACATTTAGTCTTTAGAGGATAATCAACAGGAATGGAGCTTAGGGAAACTAGCCTGATAGCTTTAAAATGCAGAATGGAGCCCTGAGTAGTATGTGCCTATAAGCCCAGCACTGTGAGAGGCTGAGATAAGAGAATCTCAAATTGGAGCCCAATGCAGCCCAGGTAACTTACTTAGTGAGACCATGTCTCAGCACAAAAATAACAACAAACATAAATAAAGGGTTGGGATACTGCTCAGTGCAAAGGCCCTGAGTTCAATACCCACTTCCACCTCCCAAACTCTACAGGAGTTTGAAAGTTGGAGAGAAAAAAGTGAGTGACCCCACTCAGACTCAGAGAGGCCTCATACAGAACAGGATTTGAGCTGAGCCTTAAGAAAAGACAGGATTTCAAAGGACATTAACAGCAGAGAAGGCACTTCCTGGCCGAGAGAAATATGGAATGTGAAGACAGATACAATACAATGAAGTACATACTGAGGAATACAGTTGGGTGGAACCATTAAGTAGAGTGTAAGACTGTATATATACGCTCTTCAGCACCAAATATCTCAATGTTTTTACCTCAAAATGGATGGCAACTTAGTAAAGATTTCTGAGTAGATTGTGCTATAAACTTTACTTTCATAAGACAATTTTCTAATAGGAAGCAGAATATATTTGATCAGAAGGAGCAGTGACACTTTGCTAGTAACTGTTTAGCAATACAAATCTGACTAGGATAGCAACCACTGGAAGTAAAATCGGGCAGATTTAAGGATCAAAGAGAAAGGTCTACACAAATCCCCACCATGCCAGGAAGACTCCTAAGACTAACAGCAAGAATACTTTTAGAAGATTACACTAGTTTTAAACAGAGCTTTTTAAAAAACACCCTTACTAAGGACAATAATTATCCATGGAAAGACATAAGCAAATGACTGAAGCTCAGGATCTACACTAAGTAATACAAATTATTTTAAGAACAAGGTAACAGTAGCTATCACAATTTTCAGTGTTCTAACCTAGGAAGTATCTTGAGCTCTGGCATGTACTGACTAATCTAACCTTTGCAATTTATGAGGCAGATCTATTCTCTTTATACAGATAAGAAAACTCAAAACTTCCTAAGGGAGAAAGCAACTGAGCCAAGATTTGAACACAAGCAGTCTGAACTTTTAACCACCTTTAATGCTATTAAAACCACTACTAAAACTAAAGACACAGCAAGCAGTGTGATAACATACACAAATAGGGTGTGTTTACACTGGTGATTCATGAACACAATGAACAGCTCAAATATAAAAAGCTCTCTGGTAGAGATATTAAGTGACCTAGCAATAATAAGATAGCTCTTCAACTGGCTGAAAGAACCATTAGAAATGTAAATCCTCAATAATAAATACAAGATGGGAAAAACACTAATACTGGAGTACTGGGAACAAACGCCCAAGTGTAGTGTGTTCAGGACAGTAACAATTCTTGGCTGTGGTGGAAAAGAGCAGTAAAAAGCTGTCTTGTTTCTTGCTCAGGCTTATTTTGAAGCTCACAAGAAGGGTTCTTCTTAGGGATCAAGGAAATGAGGGAAAAGGAAACACCTGCTAAACACATTATCATCAGAGACTATCAATTATTTATGTTAATTCATTTAATCCAAACAACCTACAGCAGAAGACACTATCCCAGTGTATGCAAATAAAAATTAAACAGAAAACACAGCCATTTCACAGCTTGTTAATTTCCCCTTCGTACTGATCAATAATTATTCTGTGAAAAGTTGTAGTATGTGAGGGTGAAACTTCCTAACCTGTTTAGAACCTATTTGGTAAGAAGAGAATTTACTGCTTGAGCAAATTTGTTTTACTCCATACTATAATTTTTTTGTCAATTTCATTGTGCGACTTCATTTTTACAGCTGTGCTGTGTGGGTAGACTGGCTTTTCTTTATGTAAAAGAACCAAATTGAGGAAGACGGTTTCCACATACACAGCATATTTTATTTTATACTGTCATAATATAATGTAAGTGTGCAGCCTTAATCCCAGACTTACTAAAACTACCTACAGTTTCCTGATTTGCCTACAATATGAAAAGTTCTAGTTATGTTATAAATTTTTTCTGAAAGAATATTAACCATATTCCCAATTTAAGGAATCAGATTTTTAAGATCAGAGTCCTACATATACTTGGAATATTTAGTAAGCTATTTGTGATTACTTTTCTGGAAAAATGATAAAGTCCATGTGTAGTCTGTCTCCAAGATGATGGAATCAACAAAGGGATGATTTATGACTCAGTGAGAAATGTAAAACAATGTTTTATCCCAACTCTTCTGATGTTAATGGTCCTCAGAAAATATGGGGACGAGATGAAACAAAATTCAAATTTCTTTAATAAAATCCATAGTTTTATATATTTATTACCCCACCCCAAGAGTTCAACGTGAATTTCCAAAAGGTAAAACAACAACAAAAACCTAACAGAAAAAAAAAAAACTGGTGGTAATGATACTGGTACTGGGAGGTAAATAACGTAATTTCAAGGATAAACAATTTTAACTCTTCCTCTCTGAGAAGTCAACACACAAAAATTTTTTAGCATTTAAAAAAAATTTTACAGGAACAGTTCTATAGCTATACAATTTATTTCAGAAAGGCACAATTCCAGATGGAGGCACTTGTATGCTGCTACACTGAAAGGTTTACTCACAGATTGCTTCATGTTAGGTTATATAATGAATATATTCACTCTTTATTTAGCAAGCTATGCAAATAATGAAAATGTTCATGGAAGAAGAACTAAGAATCTGCAAAAGTTACCATCCCGATTATATTTAAGAGAGAAAGAAAAAAATACCTCAACAGTTACCTACGATCGTATGATAAAATACTAAATCTTGCTTATTATCTGTCTTCTACAGCAAGAAAGAAAATCCAGAACATTCTCGGAACGTATGACACAACTTGAGCAAAGATGATACCATAATTGCTAGGAAAACATTTTTTTCTCTTGTATTTATTTTTTGTTCTACTATTTATAAACTAAGCCATTGTGGACAAATCACTTAATTTCTGTGTAAGCTTCCATTTCCTTGTGAAATGGAACTAGTAATTAACAGTAACAGTACTAACTTTCAGGATACGGAAAAATAAAAACATACAGAGTACCTAGCAGCACTTGGTAAAGGTCACTTTAGTTGTAATTAAGCAGAATTCGTTGTTTGATATCACTTTTCAAGCTCTCTCATTTGCTCTTCTTCAAATGTGATACTTTTTAGTAAAAAAATACTTTTGTTCAGTGTAATTTATTTTAACAGCCCCATGTGGCTTATTTCTTACTCTTGTGGTGCACCAGCCTTCATGCCTCTCTATCAATCGGAAGTGCCCTGTGTTCACCTAAAAATAAAACATTAGCTGAAAACCTATCAGATTTAAATTTACTTTTTACTGAAATAAGAAATTCAGCATGAGTTAATGCTGAGTCAAAGTTTCATAGCTTTGAATGCTACTTTCAGATCCTAATTCTTCCATTCCAAAGATAAACTTGCCACTTTTAAAAAACATTCTGCCAGGTTAGTATTACTGAACATTAACTGATTCCTCCCAGCTAATGTGAACCAACACTTACCAAAAGGAAAATGAAAACCACACTACTTTAATCCTATTATTTGTCAAAATTTCTTACTTTAATTCAAATTACATAATGTTCATTTTCAGAAAACAGCAAAAGACCAAGAAGCAACAGACCACCCATTTTTCTAACAGTGTCTTTGAAAAAATTTTGCTAATTTAGGAAAAATCAACTTTTGGTAAACTCTTTGGAGCTGAAGGACACAGCTAACTAGAATTTGCTTCATTCTAGTTCATGTGAAAAAGGACACACCTGTGGACAGTCCCAGTTTATTAGAGCTGGATCCACTAATGGTACTCTTTAGATGTGTGTCTGCTGGGTAGGCAGGTGTACCTCATGCCCATAGCAAAGTTAAAGGGAAATGAGAACATCAGGGTTTTTCCCTTCTAAAGGTCAGACTGCTTCCACAGATGAGGTTATCTAATTCCTGAGAAACTGCTGGATCAGTAGCAAGTTTCACTCCATGAAACAGCTTTCTGACACTGCTATGCCACTGAAAAGAGATCTATAACACATAAAAAGAAAAACTAGGATTTTTGATGTTTTAATTAAATTGAGTACTAATTTCAAAAGCCTTCAAATAAAGTCTGTAATCCTAAAGTTTGAGCTCCAGGCTGAACTCTTAAGGCTAAATGAGCTTTCTTAAAATTTATACAACTGACTTCTTTTTTTTTTTGGTTTTTCTCCGGTACCGGGAACCGAACTCACGACCTTGCGCTTGCCAGGCAGGCGCTTTTGCCGCTGAGCTAAATCCCCAGCCCCCACAACTGACTTCTAAATCTGTGTTTTTCTATTACATCTCATGATACTATTGTTTAGAGATCCAAAACACTCTAAGGACAAGATACAGTCATATTAGAAAATCAACAAATGCATTCACGTTCACTAAGTACACAACCCACTAACTACAAGTAAAGGTCACATGTTAAGACAATGAAAAATCATCTGAGAGACTGAAAAATAAACTCACCACCCAGATGGAAGGTCCCAAATCCTAATGGAGCAATCCATCGCAGCGCTTATTAACCAACGGCCATCAGGACTGAAAGTCTTTAAATAAATAAAGGAATAAAAATTATAGATATATTTGCAGTATGTATTGCTCTGTATGTGTGTGTATATAGACAGATATGTGTATCTATATAGATAGATACACACACACAGATATATGTATGATTCAGATTTCATGAAAAAATAAATGAACAAAATTCAAACTGCCTTACTTTATAAAAGAAAATATTATTTTCTATATACTACTAATGTGGAATTTGGATAAGAATTTGTCTGTAAATGAATTATAATAGTTTAAAAAATAAAGAATTCTACCAATTTTCATACCACAACCTCATATTTTTAGAATTAAAGTGTGACTATAAATTATTTTTAATATTAAAATGCTATTCTTGAGACTATTCAGTTAGAAATAATTTGTTAGCTTAATTTCTGCTATAAAGTATTTCTGAAAAAAACAAAAATTCTATTTCTTTAAAAAGGGTTTATTTTGGCCTGACTTTCTAAGAATTAAATCAAATCCCTATAATTTTGAAGACAGAAAATGAAAATTCTCATCAAATTTTAAAGCTACTAAAGAAGTCTTTCTACATTTACTTGTAACTTTAAAAATCACTTTTTCTGAGCTGGAAATGGTAGTACATGCCTGTAATCCCAGCACTCTGAGAGGCTAAGAAAGGAGGATCACAAGTTCCAGCCTAGCCTGGACAACTCAGTGAGACCCTGTCTCAAAAAAATTACAAGATATATCAGACTTCCATGTGTAAACATATTACCTGCCTGGTGTGAGAAACTGAAAGAGTAAATAAGGTCCAAAGGGAACAACAAATATTGTGAAATGGGAAGAAACTGCCCAAAAGAAAAAAGGAAATAGGATGGGAGAAAGAGGAAAAGAAGGAAAGGAAAAGGAAAAAAAAATGCAAGACAGTTGTATTACTAGTTTCTCATAGTTCACTGAAAAGAAAGGTTTGTGCTAATATCGTTTGGAGAATTTTTTTATGCCCATAACTTGTACTCTGAGTAACTACTTTAAAGATAACTACACATACTGTATTAACTATTATTATTTTCCTACTATATTATTATGAAACTTTGTTTTACTTTTCTTCATTTAAAAAAAAATTAAAAGCAAGCTGGGGATATAGCTCTGAGAAGGGTCTCGAGTTCCAATCCCAGAGCAATTTAAACAATGAAGTATTTACGCCATCTTAAAAAAAAGAGTTGTATTTTCTAGCCATAAAGTGGATAACAGCTTTTCTCGACTGTAGCACATAAATGTTGAGAGACTCAGATCAGATGTGAAAGACTCAAAAAGAAAAATTTTAAGGTCTACAGTGGTAGCACATTATTCATCCAGGAATCTAAACTCACCGTAAGGATTATGACCATCCATATTAACAAATGATACCCGAGTAAGGCATCAGTGTCAACCTGCTCAATTTACAGAAAGGTAGGGAAGATACAAGATGGGAAGAAATCACAGAGTTAAGGTCATGTTAAAAATGCTCACAGATTTAAGTGAATAGGAGTACCTTACTACTCAACAAGAAAAGCTCTAGACATTCAAATAGAAAAGTGAAGTTTGAAAAGGGGAAAACCAGGAAGAGCAAGCTGACACAGGTGTTTTCAAAACTCCACTTCATCACCATTACCCCACTACCACCCATTTCCACAGATGCTGTCAAAACAAATTCTGCTGATGGATAATTTTGCCAACTTCCAAACTGAAGGATGTATTTTCTTGACATTTCTTTTTACTACTTTTAAGGTGAAAGGCAATGGATTGTAAATTTTGATTTTTGATGTTAGACCTGATACGTAAATGTAGTTGAGTTTTCACTCAGTAGGGAAGGATTTTATTTTTACTTGTTTTTAAGTAAGTCACTGTATCTGAAATCAATACAAAGGGCAACATATACTTAATATAACCCTCTAATTATAAATGTGTTTTTTTTTTTTTTTTTTTTTTAAAGGTACTGGTGATTGAACCCAGTACTTTCACACTGAACTGCATCCCCAGCCTTTTCAAACATTTTTATTTTTAGACAGGGTCTCAGTAAGTTGCTGAGTTGCCTAGTCTGCGATCCCTCTGCCTCAGCCTCCCAGAATGCTAGGATTACAGATGTACACCAACATGCTCGACTTAAAGAGCTTTTCATAATGTTAACACATGCTTTCTAAACTAGTTTACTTTCTACTGTACCCTATATCCACTATAAGAACAGAGTGACAAACCCAACCACATTTTTATGAATTAAATTCTTGTAGTTATATGGACCCTAGAAATAACACTACACTAGAATAAACCAGTTAGTCCAGGCTACTATTCTTTCATTAGACACACAGAGGAGAAGGAATGAATTCTCTTGGCTTACTTTAATATGAAGTAAAAAAATGATACACTTATGTACTAATGAAACATTTATTCTCCAAAGTACATTTTGGTCTTATTTAAAGAGGAAAAGGTAAAGTTGGGACATATTTGAGTCTAATCACAAGAACTCCCTCAAAAATATTAAACTTTTAATCCTAAAGTTTTCTTAAAAATGTCTTTGCAAATTATTATTTTGAAAGTCTTTCATATGAGTTCATGGTTATTAAAATAACAGACTGGATTATTTAACATTTTTGACCCAAGTAGAAGTAGAAATGAGTCAAGGTGTTTAAGGAGAAAAAGTTTGTTTTACCATGTCATTTATTTGGCCTTGGTGTCCAGAAAACTGTCTGACAATCTTCTTAGTTTCTATGTCCAGAACACTAATGGAGAAGTCATCCAAGGCAAGTCCCAAAATGCCACTAGCAAGATAAATGTGCTAGGTTTAATACACAAACAAAAAGGCACAGACCTTGTATTCTGCTCATCAAATACAGCTTTAAGGAAATTAAACCAAATGCTGTTCTTATAAGTCTGATTTCTTCCACTTGGCATATTATGTACTTAAGAACTTGTACTAAAAACATCATAAAGAAAATCTATTATCATTAAAGAATTTACCTGTCCCTATGTAGCAGCATCATATTTGGAGATGAATCAAGGTTCACAGAATGGATTAAACCTTTGTTTTTAAAGTTCCAGAATTTGAGTAATCCTTCACTACCAGTTGTAATGGTCAACTGGTTCAGTCCATCCACTGCAACACCTCTTATAGATCCCTTATGAGCTTTTAAGTATATGTTAAAAGAAAAAACAAATTAAAATTGTCAAAGCCTATTTCAACAATAGATGAGGAGCACTTTCTTTACTCAAATACTGAAATACTCATTATGTCCCTAAAGTCTTTAAATTAATAAGGATTTTTGAAGGCAGGGAAGAGTCTTAATTATTATTCTGTTCAAGTAAAAGAGAAATCAGTCTGTGACATAAAAGAGCTTCCAAAATTTCATTTAGAAGAATTTTATAT
>NW_004955418.1:4007388-4077359 GCF_000276665.1 Chinchilla lanigera
GCCTGGAACTCATGGTGATCTTCCTGCATCAGTCTCCCTAGTGCTGGGATTACAGGTGTGCATCACCATGCCCAGCAGAAAATTTTAAAAATGTAATCTGTTTTGTAGCACCTACCTTCCCCGAATATGACCACGACTTCCTTCTCTTTGACTATTTCAACATGATATTTATAACAAATGTAACAATAGTATCTGCTATATGGGGCTGTGATAAACTATCTAAAATTTACTTTAATTAAAAAAAGAAAAACGAAAAAAATTCAGTACCTTGATCCTTGCCAAAACTTCCTCGATGTATACCAGACTGCATGTTATACACATCTACAGTTCCCGATGAGAGGCCGATTACAGCAAAGTTTCCACAAGAAGTTATATCCACTGCCTTCAGGGATAGGAGAATAGAAATTAAATACAATGACATAATTCAACCCTATTCCATTCTTAAAGAAGTACATATAAATTATATGAGACAACAAAACATAACAAGTTAAAGCAAATGAAATTTATGAAGTCAGGAGAACTGTTTATCAAGATGATTGTTTATTTTAATTTATTCTGGGCAGTGTTAACGGCAAAGCACTCCGCAGCCCAATTTTTCCCTATTTTTCTTTACTTTGGTAATTGCTCCTGAAGCTGATATACCATCAGTTAGAATGCTCCATGAAAAAGACCAAAATACTTTAATTATGAGATATCAGGAAGGCAATATATGACATATGTTGAAAACATAAGATGGACAATCTATTTATTAGGTCATGGCCAGAAAGATCTCCAACTATTCATGTGTCAGTCAGATGTCATTCACCAAAGAAATCATTCAAAAGACCGCTGAATTTAGAATTAAAACAGATGAGCTTGATGGCTTAAATGAAAATATTTAACTGAGATTTAATGGAGAAAATATTTGAGGTTTAATATTTAACTATACAAAGCAAAATAAAGTTGATACACCATTTTGTGTCAGAAGTAGCAATATTCCTGGGTCAGGAATAGCAACATTCAAATACCACATTTCTAGGCTATTACATGAGAATGTTTCATGTACACATATTTTTCTAAATAATTAAAGGTCATTCCATTAAAAAAATGTTCTACATAGGAAATAATACCCCATGCTTAGAAAGCATTTTATCCTCCTAAATGGAACAGAAACTTCCAATCTTAGTACATGTGCTGCCAAAGCGAGCACAATAGAACAAAAATTTAACCTTATCTATTTTGATTAACTCATATTTATGTGGTGTTATAGTGTTACTTCCTCAGGAACTAATCAAGATAGCAGGCTATAATCTGTAAGTAATAAAGGCCTCTCTTGACCCTGCTACATTTTTTACAACTTATTTTAATAGGATTTATTGTTGTTAGTGTGCCTGCTTCCAGCAATCTTTCCAAATTTATTACTTCTATTTCCTATGACATAATAAACAGAGTAAAAAAGAAGTACCTTTGGGTCACAAATTATACTTTGGTGCATGGGCTGTCTAACAATTTTTTTTTTACTGGTTACTGGCCTTGTTTCAAGTAGCTGAAGTTGCCAGAAAAAGGACTCAGCACCAGTGAGGATCATTTATATGGTAAAAATCCTGATTATGAATGATTACTATAGAGTATAACAATACAGGTGCCAGGATGAGTAGTCTTAGGCTCGAATTTCAGCCTTCCTACTTATCAGCTTCACTGACCCATAGGCAAGTCACTCATTACATTAAGCCTCAATCTCATCACCTGTAAAGAGGCCAATGACAGACCAAATCAGAACATTTGTGAACATAATCTGAAATACATGCCAAACAAGGAGCCTGGAACAAAGTAAGCACTCATAAAATACCAGCTGCTATCTTTGCCACTACTACTACAACTGCTGTTCAAAACTGTACAGGTAAACTACAGAAACATAAATCAGAATCTGTATGGTTTAGACAATTATATAAAAGCTTAAGACTGACTTTTCCTACTATTAAGAGTAAAGCTTACATACTTAAATATGTACATGATATACATATGTATATACTTAAGTATGTACACAACAGGGTTAAATGTTGAATTATACTCTTTAGCACTGTCAAAAGCACAGGCATTCATTTAGAAATTATTAGAACTAATAAATCCAGTAAGGTTGCAAGATACAAGATTAATATAACCCAAAATAACAATTTCACTTATGGTAGCACTGTAAAGAATAAAATACAGGAAAAATTTAATCAAAGAAGTGTGAGACATACATAGACAAGTATAAAACACTATCAAGAGAACTTGTTCCTGGGTCAGGAATGGCAACATTTAAAGTGATCTACAGAATCAAAGTCCTAGCTGTGCTTTCATAAATTGACAGGCTATTCTTAGAACTCATGGGACCAAAAGAGCCAAAGCAATTCTGAAAAACAAGAACAAACTTGGAGGACTCAACTTCCTGATTTCAAAACTTTTATAAAGCTAACATAACTGAGATAATATAGTACTGGTATAGGGACAGACACATACAAAAGGCCCATCACCACATGAAAACACCATAAATCCTTGAGGAAATACAAATTAAAAACTCGCTGGGATGCTACTTTACATCCAACCTCAAGTAGTAACATAAATCTCTGCAACTTGCAAAACTTAACAGGAAATAACTTCTCAATGTTACATGTTTCTTTTGAACAATGTTATCAGGGAATCTGAGTAGGACAAAATTATCATAGGTCAGTTTTAAAGGAGAAACAAGTTCACTTACTGTTGCAGTGATGTCATCCGTCTTCAATTCTTTTGGCTTGAGAAAGTAAGAGCCTATTGTTGCTCTTTGATAATTCCATGTTGAGCAGGATAGCTTACCTTGATGGCAAGCAATGATACCATCCCAGTCACTCTCACGAGCTGACTCTACAAATAATTAAAATCATAAACTGATCTTCACGCTGTCATTATTAAGCACCTAATATTCCACCTTAATATCAGGTACCAGAGATAGAATAGTAAAAAGGTTATCTCTGATAACAATGAGCTTCCAATATAACAATTATTATTTGTAACTGACAAGTAAAAACTATGTATGATGGTGTTCAATGTATTCTGATGTTGTACACACTGTGGAATGACTCCTTCAAGTTAACACATGTTAACAACAGATTTTCTACATAAGAAATAATAGTGAGAGTGTAATGGCATGATAGTGTATTATAAAAGAACCTGGGAAAAGTTTCACTAAGAGATTTTGGGAAAGTAATATATAGCTTCCTGAAAAAAAATAGTACAAGTAAAAATTAGCTGGGCAGAGGTTGGCAAAGTCCTATTGAAAATAAGCCCAACAGTAACTGAACAAAACTGAGGATACCAAATAGGTGAAGTATTTTCTTGGGAGACATAACAGGACAAGGTAACTAGGGATGCACTACAATCTTCAAAGCCTTTACAGAGAGAAAATTCTAGCCTAAAAATAGTGAAGATGCTACTAAAAGATTTTAAACAATTGGATGATATAATTCAGATGTATGTTTTGGAAAAATCCTTCAGGCTCTAAGAAAACGAGAGAGGAAGGTGGTCAAAAAAGAAAAAAAAAAATGAACAGGATGTTATACCCTTGAAATAATAACCATAAAGCAGAAATGGTATCTACACAGTTATTTCCTGAGTTTTATTTTTCTAAATGGAAAGAAGCTCTGCTCAAATGACATACACTAAAATCTCAATGTACTTCAATGTTGATTCGTTATAGCTCTATGTCCTTGCATATCTCAGTTCTCATGCTTCCACATTAGTGGCTTTCATTGTATCAGCCATATGACAGAATGAAAAGGGCTATAAAATCAAAATACTACTAACAGTACCTGTTACAGAAAATAACAATGCCTGAAATAAATTCATGCTACAAACAACTCATTTTAATCTATACACAAAATCAGCACAAATTTGAGATTATTTTCTAAACAACAGCTGCAAATTCAGTTATTAAAACGAAAGAAGTAAGTAGAAAACAACGAAGAATTTCTTAAAACATAGAATGAAGCTACTTACCAGCTGCAAACTTCGTGATAGGTGGAAGTTTTACTGACATGGCATTTTGAAGTCCTTTACGTTTGACTCTCTTTTTATTTATTAATCCTGAGGTTAGGGGTAACAAGTAATAGCTATGAATATCTTTCTCAATGAAAAGTACATATACTCATAACAATCTATTTATTGCCACAAACTATATTCAAGATATTCCCATTAAAGTCAGGAGCAAAACAAGAATGCAATCATTATTACCACTGACTGTTTACATCTGGTTTATGTAATTAAGACATGAAAACAAATTATAAAGTATAAATAACTGAAGATCTGGTAAAATCGCTGCAATGATATGGTGGTCATACAATCAAGTCAATCAAAAGAAGCAACCAAATAATTATCAGGAAAAGTTTCACTGTTTAATCACTATGAGGTGGGATCAAAAAATACAATGAATGTTTAAATATTTTTAAACTGTTACAGTAAAAGACACATTGACATCCACCCCCCTAGTAACACTCCCCCTCACTTTGAACATACAAATCCCATTGTTCCTGCCACTTTCTGAAGTCCTCCTTCATAAGCATCTTTAGCTGTGCTGTCCTGGCTTCCTTGATTGATTCAAAACATTTTACCTTCCACAGTCATTTCGATTTTAGGGAAGAGTCAGAAGTCATATGGTATCAGATCCAGTGAATAAGGTAAATGAGGACACACTAATGTTTTCATGAGCCTGTCTTTCTACAGCATTCATCCCAGACATTCACCAGTAAAAACTGCCAGAACTGCTTCAGAAAGTGGAAAAAACGACGGGTTAAGTGTCAAAGGAATATTTTGAAGGGGATTACAGAAAACGTGTCTTTTACTGCATTAAGTTTTAATTTGAACATTCACCATATATTTTGATCACATCTCATGAGAAAGCCAACTTCCTAACATGGTACCAACAATCAATAATACAGTGAACAACGATTTCATTTATAATAACAGTAAAATGTCACTGAATAAAATCATATTCATAGAACCAACATAAAGACAACTTAAAACTTCACTTAAGTATGTTTTTTATAAAAGACAACTTGAATGAGAATATATCATATTCTTAGATTGGATGATTCTTAAAAGATATCAAATATAAAATATCTCCAATGTAATTTAAAATGATTCTAAAATCATTTGATTTTAAATTTTTCATCTGGAAGTATACACTTATATGAATGTCTAGGATAATTACTTTAAAAAGATTATTGTGCATGCTTTGGCAGCACATATACTAAAACTATTAGTATATATTTGTATATATTAGACTATTGATTACCCTGGAAAACATTTTTAGTCAACAAACCTTTCAAAGGCTAGAAAACATAGCAAGAAAATAAAGTAAGAGCCCTTCATAGCAAGAAAAAAAAAGAAAAAAATCGAGAGACAGAGACTGGTTATTTTGATGCTTTGATTAATTTTGTTTCCTTATGTAAAATTCTGCATATACAGGCACAAATTAGGTTACCGGTCTCTCCTGGGGGGCAGCAGTGCATTTTTATCACCCAAGATGCCTAACATTTTTAAATAATCTGATTTCATTATTTCACAGCAACTTTGATACTAGGATATTATTAGTACCTCGTCCATTTACTTTCTTTATCTAAGACAACGTATTACTAAAACCTCCACCAGTTTTGTCACAAGAATCTAAAAAATGTTTCTTTTGTAACCAGCAGCTTATTTTCTATCTTGCAAATGACCTACCATGTCCCAGGCTCTTGTTGAATTTTTCATGTACCGTGGAAAATGACTGAAGAGTTCCATCTTGGCCTACAGATACACACAGAAATTCCTAATTAGACTTCATCAAAACAAGCGCCATGCGAACCACAGATCTTATAAAATTAGGTTCTATAAAAAGGGCAACGTTACAGTTTAGGATCACTTAAACACTTCAATTAAAAAATGTGTAAATAATAAACTGAATGAATCCTGAGCTTCTGTCTCTCAGTACATACTAAAACAGTAAGGACAGATGGTTGAAACTCACTTGCACTTAGAATTTGTTGTCCATTTTGTCCATAATATCTGATACTGGTAAGAGGAGCACTATGTCCCATTCGGAATCTCAAAAGTCGGGCTTCACCTGCAGGCCCATCAAATATCCACACCTGCCAAGAAATAAAATGGTAACATTTTCCTACTATGTGCTATCTGATCTGCAAGTAGTTAAGCTACTACAGAAATCACTACTGGTATTGGGCAACCTACCAGATCACTGACACCGGACTGGGAGCTGGGAAAAAATAAGTTTCAATTCTTTTTTTACTTCATTTCAGTCATTATTAGTGCCTCATTCTATATTCTTTCCCTTTTTTATATTCAAGACTGATACATTAAAGCAGGCTTATAATAACCCAAAGTGTAGGTCAGATGAGCTAATAAGAGAACAAAAATAATCATAATACCCTGACAGCATTATCAGCGCCATTTGTGACAAGGAGTGGCTCTCTATGGAGAAACGTCAGTCCAGCAATTGCTGTAGAATGTGCATTTCTCATCTGATTGATTAATTTTTTATCTTCTAGATCCCAGAGTCCAATATGGCCACATGGGCTTCCAGCTGCCATTATTGGATGACCATCTGTTATTAAAATAAAACAGGTTAAGAAAAACAAAAACCTAACCATCCTCTCTTTTAACTTATTTATAATAAAGTTAGAAAAGATTATACCAATAATCTTTCCATGTTCCTTTACCTGCAGTATTTTATTAACTTCTAAACTACACAAAAAAAAATCTGTTAAGATTTCCTTAAATCTATTAAGATGACCTTTAAAGTAAAGCATTTCAAGTATTCTTAACTTTTATAAATTAAGTTACCTGTGCGAAATGAAATTGAAGTAATGGGTCCCCAGTCTTGGCGAAACTTCATTAATGTTTCATCAAATTTAATGTTGTGAATGATAACCTGACCCGACATAAGACCAACAGCAACAACATCCACAGCTGGTGCCTGAAAATTAAATTACTCAACTTTTTACTTTCTTAAGCAATGAAGTTTTAATACTCTTGATGATATGTATATTACTTATACATTATCAAAAGAAATAAAATGTCTTCTTAAAGGTAGCAAAAAGCTGCACAACCATTACTATTCTGGCACACTGTAACTGTTACTCAACATGAAAGCATTTAGGAATGATTTTTCCGATTACTTCCCAGCTTTAATTCTGCCACTCAAATCTCCTCCCAACACCTAAACAAAGCTGGTTTGGTAACAAAAGAGTCACACAGAAAAGGAAGCTGATGTGTGAAATCACTACAGATCCGCGACCAGATGAAACAGAAGAGATCAGCCACAGAAAATAAATGAATTGGGGACTGGGGATTTAGCTCAGCGGCAAAAGCGCCTGCCTGGCAAGCGCAAGGTCGTGAGTTCAGTTCCCGGTACCGGAGAAAAACCAAAAAAAAAGAAAATAAATGAAGACTGGCCATAAGGGGTCAACTACAAAGGAAGTGAAAGTTCACTCAAGGTGTGTAGGAAAAACCTGTAAAATATGCTAAAAGGCAAAAAAGTTGTATAACTAGTCTGCTCTAGCACTAACGTTCCATGATAATAGTGCAATAATTACAATGCTTTAACACAATAGACACACTAGATTTTATATAGACATTCATTCATTCATACATGGTTTACTGACTCAAAAACAAAAAAAAGGTTATTTCTGGAAGAGTCTAGCATTGAATAAACATAAGCATTTTTGGCCCAATTATTTCAAGCCATAAATCTAAATATCCTGACGAACTTCTTGGTATGACCTGGAGTTTCTCTTGTGTTAACAAACCCATAAGGTACTAAGTTACATTCCTGCAGAAGGATTCACGAAGTCCCACAGCAACCACAGGTTTACAGTACAATTCTAAGCACAAAAAGTTTTACAGGCAAAGGTAGCATTCCCAGTTTTCAACTACACTTTCAAAGTTCCATTTCCTTAGGATAACCACTATAAAAATAAACCAAGTTATATTATTATTTTGTCTTTAGGTCTAAAAATACGTTGATCCCTGAACTTAAAATACCCCGTTACTAATATTTCTTCTTCTCTAACAGAAAATGACTAACCTGCTGAAGAGCTGTCACGCCAACTTTCCATCCTGGAAATGTATATAGAAGTTTACTACAAGAAAAAAAAAATAGTTGAAAGCTATATTTTTAAGGAAAATAAAATGGAATATATATTAAAAAGTGAAATGATAAGAGGGGTTACTCTACCACATACTATCATAAAACATACATTAACTAATGTAATACTCAAACATTATCCCCATTTTCCAGAAAATAGAACTGAGATCCAGATGCATTTTAGAGATTAGACTGCAAATTGCTACACTATACTATCTCTTTAAAAACTTATTCACTGGTGACATAGCTGAGCAGTGCAGAGCCTGCCTGGCAAGCACAAGGTCCTGAGTTTGATTCCTGGTACCCCCTAAAAATTATTCAAGTAGAAGAAAAATTACATGAGTAAAAATACCATTTTATTTATATCATAATAAAAAATATCTTGGACTATAGGCAGACCTCATTTTTCTCTGCAATGTTTATCTAGAAACATTAATACTAAAGAGAACACAATATATTAGCCTTTAACAAAATAGTACTTGTGTGTTACATGAACTACTTTATGACAATAGTGATGCTACTGGTTCAGATTCAAATCACGAATGATAAATTATAAGTCTATGGAGCATAGATATCTACAATTAGTACAATAATACTCAGCAATAATCATTAAAGTATCAAGCCGTATATTAATTTTTGTAAATGGGTACAAATTACTCAAAATTTATACAGTAAATACTTAAAGTACAATGAAGAATTGCAAATATCACATGAATAACGTAAGGAAATAACCTTAGGAGCACAGTAGATATCCCCAAGTCTGGCACAGAGTAGGCAGTCAATGGTATTTGTTAAAATGAGCTGAAATTAGTGATTCAAAACTAGGAATTATGATAAACATTAAAAGTTTTCTTTTTGCATTTTCTAAGTCCTTTGGAAAAGAAACTGGAGTAGTCAAACATTTAATCTACATCAATAATACTATAGCAGATATTTACCATATTGATGGTTTATGATGAAAAGTATTTTTTCCCTGAAAACTATTTCTAAATGCAAACGCTAAATTATCACTTATTTGCTTTACTATCTCTTTCCTTCTTAGTTAATCAAAAACCAGATACTGCCCAATGATAGTCTTGTAACATTTTACTAGACAGAGCCCTCTCTATAGCTATACAGATTCTTTCCAGATAATGAGCCATTAGTAAGTACGTTTTAGTTAGTACTTATGAAGCTGCATATCATGTGTCTAGACCACATGCCAGTTTTTGAATATGCAACACCATAAGCAAGAATTTTAAAACCAGCCATATTGATTACAACATGTCTTTTTTGTTGTTGTTGGTACCACGAATCGAACTCATGACATCAGGCTTGCCAGGCAAGTACTTATGCCACTGACCTACATCCCCGGCTCTTAAAACCAGCTGTATTTATTGATAGGCTCCAAATAAACATAGAAGGGCAAGGAGAATTGAGAGACTTAAAAATGTATCGGGAAGTAGTAGGTAAGGACAAGGTAAGAACTACCAATGTTATTTTTTAAATAAAGTGCTTACTTGGATTTAACATTCCACAACTGCAGGCTTCCTTGTTCACTGCCCAGAAGTATTTTATTCAAATAAGTACTTGGATGCAAAATTGTAGAAATTTTGAAAGCTGATTTATCAAAAGTCAACTGCAGGTATTCTTCTACAAAGGTGAAAGTTATAAATAACAGGTAATTATTTTTATAAAATAGCTTAACGTATTTAATATACCCATATTCTTATCACTTACAAGTATATAATATATACACCTGTGTTGAGTGCTTGTTCGGCAGCACATATACCAAAAAGAAAAAGTGTAGCACATGAAGAGAACCATATGCTAAAAGAAAGCAAACATTTGTAAAATAACCTATCAGCATTCCTTGGGAAATAAAATAAATGTGAAGGGGACAACCTTTCAAGGCAATTTAAACTGTCAAAAATTTTCTACAAATTCTAATATACATATTTCACTGCAAATTACTTTACAGAAAAAAAATAAGGATAAAACATGATCCTTGGAATCAGCATTAATAATCTTACAATTTGATTAAGATGTATGAGTGAGTGAATGCTCTATGTCGGAGCCAAATATCTGGAAAGCTTGGTGAGCCATTTGAAGCTATGAAAAGTAAGAGTCAGACCTCCGTGAAGTCGAGAACAGGGCTTCTCATAAATTTGCACAGAAGAATCTCTAATAGAGGAGAGGAAAAGAACTTACAACCCTATGAAGTAGGGAGTGGCACAGCAAGCACAGTAATCACTTCCTACAAAATCAAACAATTCTTCAAACTCTTACAAAACCTGATATTGTTAACAGCAAGAAAAGGCATCAACACCAGACAGAAGCTATTGGGTTTTAACACTCTGATTCTATACCCTTACAAAAGTTTGGGGAAAAAAAAGCAAAAACAAAACAGTGTTGGAGTTTAACCCCAGACCTCATGCATGCTAAGCAAGCACTCTGCCAATGAGATGTCCCTCCAGCTCCATTCGGCCTTTTAATATTCATCTTCATAGAGAATAGTTCTAGCATTCTAATCCCCCTACTTGAGCAAAAGCAAAGAAAAACAAAACATAGGGGAGAGGGTTCTTAATCTCAGTTAAAACACAGAATGACTACCTTAAGGGTAATCTCTAGGACAGTGGTTGCAAACCTATGGCACATGTGCCACAGCAGGCTATCTGGATTATTGAAAGCTCTAAAAAGTCTGCCATTGTTGCTCTAGGATATTTACTAAAAAATAAATATACTCCATTGAACAATAGATAACAGAGAAATGATTTCAACTAAAAATGTAAACAGATTAAAGAATTTAAAAGATTTAATTCAGGATGGACCCCCCAGTATTTTAGTAAAGAAAGCTGGAGATATTCTGGTGATAAATTCCTAATCTTTGAAAATACAATCTTCATATCATTCAAAAAATATACATATTTTCCTTCAGATTAGAGTATCTTCAAGTTCACTATTATAACCTCTACTAAAACTTGAAAATACTCATCAATAATTACACCGGTGTGAATATATATCAAAATTCATTCCACATGCCGGGTGTGGTGGCCCATGCCTGTAATCCTAGCATTCAGGAGGCTGAGGCAGGAGGATCAAGGCAAGCCTGGGATATATAAACAAGTTCTAAGCCAACCTGTACTACACAGTGAAATCCTGTCTCAAAAAACAAACAAACAAAAAAATTCATTCCACAGAGGAAAAAAAAAAAACCTTGGAGAACAGTAAAGGAAAATGTTTTAGCTGAGATGAACACATTAAATAGGTTACATTTAACATAGAGCCTTTTTTCTTCTTTAACTGTTTACATGTGAAACCTCTGGTATAGAAATCGTACTTGCTAGATCTTTTTAACTTTACACATACCATCCCAAGGTAAAGGAAATAAATTAGTTGATTCTTACCTTCTGAATATATGTGCCAAATAATAAGAACGCTGTCAGTATCAACAGAGATAATGTGATCTCCGAAGGGTTGCAAAAGTTGGATTTCTGCCTTATGACCCTTAAAGGTATGTACTACCTACAATGTCAAAGTTTAAAAGAATTCCATATTATTGCTTATATACCATACAGTACTAGTCACATTATCCAAAAAGCAAGCTATTCCTACAAATGTTCATGTTAAGAAATGTAGTCCAAACAGCAAGGAACCAGGCATATTCTTTGCTCCCTCAGAAAGAGCAATAACGAAGTAAAGCACAGACTAATTAACAGAGATATTTTAGTCCTTAGACTGACCTCCAAGGGCACAGCACTTGCCTACTGAGGTTAGGAAAGAGGCATACACACACACCTAGGGCCCTTACCCAGTTCAGCCAATCAAACGCCCTGCACCAAAAGAACTGGTACATTCTAGAAGGCTGACCTCTACACATTCTATCACCAGCTGGTCTCCAGATGAGATGGGAGAGGGGGATGTAGAGTGCTTCTCCTCTATACCTTTCTGCTTTGACACAGAACACCCTTAGAGTAGCTGATAACTGTAACTATATCCTCTCCTCCATGGTTTTAGTTCTCATCATGCTGCAATAACACAATTTCATATAATTTACTCATTGAAGTCTCGTCATATGAACCATATATAATGCATGTGTGGAAGCATAAGTGTACATATGTACATATACAGGGGAAAGTGATTTTCTCTTTCTCTAGAAAACTGAGTAAACAGCAGGAAGAAAAATATCTGTACAAGTTCACATAGTTCAGAGATACAAACCTCCTTATTACGGGCAAATGCAGAGAAAACATTCCCATAAGCAGTGAAGACTAGCCTCCCATCAGCTGCCATACAGCAGATATCCTGTGGAACAGAATTACCTAGAAAAAGTGTAAAATAAGGGTTTTTAAAGATCTTGAAACAGAAATGTTAAAATATATACATATATATAAAACATTTTTCATGGTTATAACATTAAAACATATCCTTCAATAGTAATGAAAGCTAAGAGTTTTGACTTCAATGTTACAAATGTGTCGGATTCATAGATGTACATAATCTTGAAGAAATGAAAAGCTTTTGGAAGTATCTGGAAACAATCATCACTTGATACACAAAAGTCCAGTTGATGGGAATGCAGTCTTCCTGTGAGTATCTTTAAGAATATAAAGTTCACCAATAACTCCAGATAAAAATTAAAAGTAAATCAAGACCTAGATTCACATCTACTCTTTGGACCAACTCCAAAGAACTCCATATGGTATTCTACATCTTGACTTTTAAGGTAATTAAACATGATATGGTTTCCACTCAGTCTTCTCCAAAGTAAATACGCCTATCACTTCTCATATGGCATAATTTCTTGATTTCGCTCAGTGATATGGACACACTGCACTTTTCTTTTGGAGGTAGGAGGTTAGCAGTAGAGGATGGTCTAAGTGTTTCTATGTAGCATGTTTCCTTTTGAGATTTAGTTTCCATAGTATTACTTTTATAGGTTCATCATTCACTTTTGTATTCCACTTACGTTACAAGTCTTTCTTTTGCCTTCTAATCTTTTAAGAAAACCATAAATTATCAGACATACACAATAGATTCCTTATAGGTTTCCTGTATTTCTCTAATAAGGCTCATATGTGAAGGTAAAACTGGTACCTTTCAGCTTTGGCAAGTCCTTTATTCTATTAAACAGTTCAAGAAAATAAATCTCCCTCCCACTGGAAAAAATACCCAAACTTCTCTTACTTCTCCTGTAAATGTCTTCCTTACAGAAGAAGGAAATGATAAAAACAAAAATTACTATTTAGCAATCATCACACTAATAACTGATTCAGGAAAGTATCATCACTACGTGCTAAGAGCAGCAGGTGAAACTCTGAAGAGTACCAGGATATTTACACAACCTCAATGCATCTTACCACAACAGACTTATTAATTACACCAGGCAACACAGTAACTGTAAAATAGAGCCACCTGACAGATATCACTTTAACCAAATTAGCAAAGTTATCACCGTCAGGAATAGAATTAACCAACTACTTGTGTCTTCTGATAGAATTCACTGACAAGCCAGCATAATTTCTTTGTTATTCCTGCTGAAGTACATCCATAACTTAAATCTAACTATAACAAAGCACCAGAAAAACTCAAATTGAAGGACATTCTAAAAAAGAATTAGCTTGTATTTTTCCAAGTCAATATTGTGAAATTCAATGAAGACCCTGTCCTGGACTTCTGTTTTTGCTATTTAGGCTTATGCTCCCTCCACCCAGGATTCTATGTTACAATAAAAAAGTAAAGATACTAAACATGCATAAAATTCAGAATGAAGTTCACACTTACTTACTGCAACCAGACTAAGTTTCTGAATCTGTTTACAAAAAGAAAAAAAAGTTAGTAAGTTCTTATTAACAAATACAATTATAACGTCTGAAGATTAAAGCATAAACTCATACATAAATTGTCTACTCTGCCCTTCCTAAAAAAGACACTGACCCTAATGTTCATTAGGAAAATTTATATTTTCAACAATTTCATCAAGAGTAGTGTTCGAAACAGTTTCTGTAAATGGGCCCAAGAACATGTACTTTAGGCTCTGTGAGTTCAACTCTGTCATTGGTGCATAAAAGCAGATGCATAAAATAAATAAATGTGCATGAGTGCATTCCAATAAACTTTTATCTACAGACACTGAAATTTGATAGTTTTCATGTCATGAAATATGTATTCCTCCAACCTGTACAAAACTATCAAAACCATTCACAACTCCTGGTTTATTCAAAAATAAACAGTGGGCTGGAATGGCTTGCAGACTGTAATTTGCTGATTCCAATATGTGGGTATTATTCAAACTATGCAACCCTGAGGAAGTTACTCAACTTCCTTATCCTTAAAATTCCTCATCTGTAAAATAGGGATTAAAACAGCTACGCAGTTTACGGGACTACGAAAATTCAATGGGATTATAAATTTGTGTAAAATAGAATGGAGCCAGTCATACAGTAAATGCTCAGTAAATGGCAGCTGCTATAACCACCACTGTCGCCTCTCCACAGCTGGCTAATTTCCCTGTACAAAAAGCTAATCTGTAGGAAGTCTGATTGTGGACAGTATAACAGCCATGGCCATAGGACAGAGCACTTATACACCAAATCAGAAACTTGATCTCATTAAGGCTATTTTTTTCTCCCATATTATTTTCAATTTCAGACATGAAATGATTGGCTGGTATGAGAAGCATATACAGTCCTTAGCCAATAGAGTCCTTAGGCAATAATTGTACGCTATAATGCTATGGGAAGAGTAAATTTAAAAGTGTATCATCAATGTTAAAAGGAAAGGGGATCTCAAAAACCTTTTTTATGACAAAATTTCAATGCGGTGTGGAGTAAACAGTGAAACTTTTATATAAATGTGTTACTCTCCTAACCCCACAATTTCTTTGAAATAGCATAGGGCAAAATGCATTTGTGTACAATTGAGTGTCAGAAAAGATGGCATACCAAAGATTTCAGAACTTGTTAAAGTAAAAACTTAGGGGACGTTACATCTCAGAAATAAGATTTTAGCAAAGAGGAAAAAAAAGAAAAACCCACTAACAAGCAGGAGGATCTTGACAAGTAACTTAATTTTTCTAATCTTTCTTATTTTATGTAGGAGGGCTACAGGATAATGTGGCTTATCTTACAAAGAAACTGCTGCGAAACTGCTGCAAGGCTTGTAATGACACTGTGCCAGGTGCTCAAATGTGAGCCCATAAATCTTAATCTCACCCTAATTCTCCCAGCGGCTTTTGGTCTACATTTCCCACGCAGTTTGCGTCACCGACTACCAACAAAAACGGCTTTGCAAGCCTTCCAGCTGCAAGACCTTAAGAGCGACGGAACTTGGATGCTTCATGTTTACATCTTCGGGGAAAGGCCAATAAACACTAAGCAACTGCGCTGCCACAGAACCGCGACGCTGTGCACAGCACAGTATTCGCCCCCGGCTAGGCTGCCTCGGGACTTGTCGCCCGCTGAACGGCCAGGGCCGAGCACGTGGCCGCCGGGACAGCCGCTAACAAACCGGGAGTGGAGACGCGGGGCTGGGCCACAAAGGAAAGCGCTGCGAAGTACCGGGCGGCGGGGCTGCCCCGGGCCGGCGCTGGGAAGCGCGGAAGGCGCTCCTCGGGAGGTGGGGGAAGAACACCACTCACGTCATAGGTGTGGAAGCTCTTGCCCACGCAGGTCGTTACGTAGAACTGGCGTTTGAGCGCGCTGAACCGCACCACGTGCGGAATATCGTTGCTAAACAGCCCCAGGGCCCGGAACCCTGCGAAAAGCGCGCTGGCCGTGCGGCCTTCCGCGCCGCGTTCCATCGCCGCCGCCGCCCCAGTTCTCAGCTCCCGGCCCCTTGGAAAGCGCTCTTCAGCCCTTCACCACCTCTCTTGGAAAAACCTTTCCGCGAGCTGGAGATTGGCGGGCACTTCCGCTGCCCACTGCCAATCGCATCAGCGGAGACTGGCCTCGGTGCAACATAAAAAGAGCTCCTCACGGAGCACGCAAGAGAGGCGCTACTTGGTTCCGCGGACCAAAGAAGCGAGCACGTTTTGTTGTGCTTTCCGGCTCGGTTGCTGCCGGAAGAAACCAGACTGGCGTTCTGAGGGGGCTTTACTCGTGGGGAGCGCAAGGGAAGGGATGGCCAACAATGTGGAAAGGAGAGTGTCTTAACTAGCACGACAAAAGGTTCAACCTGTGAATATAAAGAATGAGACTAGCGAGAATATTTGAAGACTGGATATTTGATAATATTAAGAAATTATGGTTGTTTTTAAAGTACGTGGTAGTATTGTAATTACGTTTTAAAATATCTTTATATTCTGAAGATACACGTGCACAGATCATATGTGTGGGAATTTACTTTAAAATAATAGGAAATTCGAGTCCAGGTTTAGATGCAACAAGGCTGAAGCCAGGGAATGAGTATGTGAGACTTGGTAATACTTATGCTTTGGTATAAAATCAAAATTATCCATAATAAAAATACTTTTGCTTTTTAAAAACAGTTTGCTTACACTAAAATCGGTTGGAATGTTGTTGGGTTACTAATTGTTTTTGTTTTGTTTTGTTTTTGTTTTTTTCCGGTACCGCGAATCAAACTCACGACCTTGCGCTTGCCAGGCAGGCGCTGTGCCGCTGAACTAAATCCCCAGACCCGGGTTACTAATTTTTACCTCTGAATTATGGAAGTATGTACAAGAAAGTTTAACTACTGCATGTACATTTTAAAAGGTTTTCTAAATTGTGTATAAAGCAGCTTTTGCTTATCTAATCAGAAATCAATACTTTTCAATATATTGGTAATTATGGGATCAAAAAAGTCCTAACCAGGAATTTATAGTTTGCAAAGCCACTGATAACCAGTATTTTAATAGTTTCAAAATCAGGTTGTGAGGTATTTACAGCAAAAATGCTCCTTTATAAATGAGGAAGCTTGATCGTTCAGGTGAAGTGATTTGTCCATAGTTTCTAAAATTCTAAAATGTCAAAATCAAGACCTTTTTGTTACTGACTTTGTGCCGGTTGTCAAGGTGGTGATTCTTGGCTCCTGGTATCCCTTCGTGGAGTCTCTCTCACACTGAAAAGAACTGATCTTGTGTAACCAGGCTGGATCATAAAAGACACTGAAATATCTCATTTTCTTTGTCCTTCTTGAGTCACTAGCTCTGAGGAAAGTCAATGTTGTAAGGTTGTTGAGACTTATAGAGTGGGTCACTTACTGAGAAACTGACGACCTCCTGCCAAGATTTAGAAAAGCCGAAGAAGGGGAGGTCACTGAAGAGCAGTTGAAGGATGAGACAAATGTGTACTCAGTAATCATGTTCTGAAAACCAGATTCTCAGCCAGCCACATAATAGGTGTGAGTTCACATTAAGGATCGAGAGGTCCTCAGAGGGTACCTAACTTCCTCAGGATCACTAAATATTGAATTTTGAATTTAGATCTGTCTGGAAATCAGGACTATCTTTTTCATTACTGAGAATTGAACCCAGTTGTTCGCTTCCCCCTTTTAAATTTCAAGAGAGGGTCTTTTTAAATTGCTGTGCTACTGTTGGGTGACTGGAGTTTATGGTCCTCTTGCCTCAACCTGGACTTTATGGTCCTCTTGCCTCAATTAGCTGGGCAGAGAACCCAAAATTCAAGAATCCAAAACTAATGGAAAATCTAGTAATGTGGTAACAGTAGATATGTATGTCAGCTGTTGAGCTGTGATCATTTGAAGAAAGGGTGTCATAAAAGCTGATGTGAGCATGCTTTATTTAATAGTTGGCCAGAGTTCTTTTCTCCATACAAGTGTTGCTGTTTAGCTGGCAGTAAAGTTCATGCATGTGTGTTGGGAAAGAAGGGAACTCTGGGGTGTGATGGAAAACTACAATGAATTTTAAATTTTAAACACAGTTTGTTACAGTAAAAGACAAATTGCCATTAATCCCCCTCATAACACTCCTCTTGTTTCAAAAAATTTTGAAAAAACGTATCCCATTATTCTTGCCACTTTCTCAAGCAGTTCTTGGAGCCCTCACTTGTGTCTTTAGTTGCACTGTCATGTCTGCCTAAATGTCCTGAATTGATTCAAAGTGTTCACCTTTCATAGTTATTTTGACTTGAGGGAGGAGCCAGTAGCCCCAAGATGCCAGATCTGGGACATCTTGAATAAGGTCAGTGAGAACACACTTTATTACATTTTAAACTGCTTCAGAAAGTTGCAAGAAGGATAGGATCAGTGGGTTTGAAGAAAGGGTATTTTGGGGGAGATTAATAGCAGTGTATCTTTTGCTGTAATACATTTTTAAATTTAAAAATTTTTATCACAGTGTATAGCTATTGCCTTTTCACTTAGAGATGCCCTCAAAGACACTAGTACCAATTTAGAATTTAAGAGGGGGAAGACAAGGGTCTACAGTGACGATGAACCTTTTAGAGATGAGGGCCCAAACTGCAACCCCAAACCCACTTATTTATCTTAAAGTGCCAACACTACAATTAAACTTGAATACTGAAGTTTTAGTTTAGAAAACACACCTGATGCATTAACATTTTTTGTCTTAACAGGAAAACAACACATATGCCATAGGTTGGCCACCACTGCTCTGGGGTACTGTGGTAGAGGTAGTGTATCACTGACAAATGATTATTCATTTCCATTCAACAAATTAGTATTTCACAATATTCAGGAAAATGTATAGCCATGTCATGTCATTTTGAACTTTTTTCACAAAAAAGACTAAGTGTAATTTTTGAGTACTTTATATAATAATGGCAGTTTCTTTTCTGTTACTGACTTTGTGCCAGTTGTCAAGGTGCTGAATCTTGGTTCCTGGTATCACTTTGTGGAGTCTGTCTCACACTGAAAAGGACTGATCTTGTGTAACCAGGCTGGATCATAAAATACATTGAAATGTCTCATTTTCTTTGTCCTTCTTGAGTCACTAGCTCTGAGGGAAGTCAGTGTTGTAAGGTTGCTGACTTACAGAGTGGGTCACTTACTGAGAAACTGAGGGCCTCCTGCCAGCTGCTAGCACTACCTTGCCAGGTATGTGAGTGACCTTCCCTAGAAGCAGATTCTCAGCCATTGTCAAGCCCTCAGATGACTATAGCTGTGGCTGGTATCTTGACTGTAACCTCACCAAGGATTTTGAAATAGAACCACTCTAATAAGCCACTCATGAATTCTTTAGTCTCAAAATACAAATTGCTTTATCAGGCCTCTAACTTTTAGGGTGATTTGTAACATACTATTATGGGACCAATATATTAATGCTTATATTTCTAACCAAATTTAGAATCATGTAATTTATACTCAGTGTATTAAATGAGCATGTTAAAAATTCAAAGAAACTTAAAAGATCTTTCTAGTCCACCCCCCTCATTTTATTGATGTGTGGACTATAACTGTGTAATTAGATAATGAAAGAGGCAGTACTACATATCATTTCTCCTTATTCTCAGTAGAAGGGGCTTACACTTTGAGGAGTTGCTTTTTCTGGCTGTCCACATTTTCCTTCTGGTGATAATAAATACATAAAACAGTGCCTGCCACTGGTTCAATAACTAGAGTTAACACTGTAGCAGGATATTGCTTACCTGGGTAGAAATAAGAGACTTGCTAAATAAGTCATTTCTGTACTTTCCACTAGTAAAATTGTACATTTCAAAAAACAATAATAAATCTGCACATTTCAGTATGTCAGTTTTGATCTGAGGCCTGAAAACTACAGTAATATTTGTGTTAGCTAGCCTCTTTGAGAAATATCATTTAACTATTACAGCACAGAGAAACCTCTGTAGCAACAAATCATTTTTTCAACTCTATGGAAGTCCTCTTTTCTAATGTACTAAGTAACACTATCTGTCCTAGTAAAGAATATAAATTACTCTGCTTCAGGATTTTGCGTGTGTCCAAACCTAGGTTGGCTTATTCTTTAATCATGTACTTAACAACTCCGTACTAGCCAGTGCTGAAAAATATCTCTGTTGTTATCTTTATGGAAGTTTGACGTGGAAATGGGTGGGATATGCCTTTCTCAAAACTCAGGAAAAAACCTTTTACTAAATGAAACAGTAACGAATGAAACATTTTTAATAGCACTGTGCTAGCACTTAGCCTGAAAGAGTATGCTTAGGGTCTGCTTTCACTATAGGGATCCATGCAACATTATCCAGCTCTATTGTTAAGTTGGATTAATTTCTTTATTTTAAAGATGTTTTGCTTTCTTTCACAGTCATACTAGAGACTCACAGCTGAGTACTCCACAGTACTGAGCTAGGCTCATAGGCACTATAATGTTGTAGAGTAGAGATTACAGTATTGTAGGGATTGTCTCCAATGTTCTGTTCTCCTCAGCACTCTCCTGATTTGAGTGCCAGAAATCCAGATGCCTGAATGATCTGCCAGGGGACTTTGCCTTTCACATAGTGGCTTCTCTTTTCCTGAGTAGATTATCTGTTGCAAGATTAGACTGGTATAGGCCCAGTGACAGTCTTTCATTTCCTTTTCCTTTTTTTAATGCTATGTTGTTGTGTTAGATTTTTTTTGTTGTGACAAAATAGCTGACATAAATCAACTTTAAGTAGGAAAGATTTATTATGGATCAGAGCTTCAGAGGTTTCAGTTTCCAGTCACTTGGCTCCATTTCTTTTGGACCTGTGATGAGGCAGAGCACCCTGGCGTGGCTCCAGGATGATGCAAAGTTGCTCATTTCATGGGCAAGGCACACACACACACACACACACACACACACACACATAGAGGAGGGAGCCAGGGCCAAGATAAACCCTGAGAAACACTCCCTAAATGGCCTACTCCTTCCAACTGGGGACACCTTTTGATAGCCCATTCAGTTAAGCAGTCATCATTGGATTAAGCCTCTGGCGAGGTTAGCGCCAATATGGCCCAGTCAGCTCCCCAGGCCTCACCTCTGAACACTGTTGCAATGGGAATCTAGTCCCTAGTATGTGAATTTCAGGGGACAATTCATATTTAAACCCTAACAACTACAATGAGGGCAATAAAGAAATTTCTTCTCCATTATCATACCTTCCTGTCATTAAGGGAATAAGACTGAGAAAAAGAGCAAAGAATTTTTGAGAATATTAATCTGGGAATTATCATAAATTTTTTACTTTGCATTAGATCATCACAGTAGAGTTATCTCGAGGGCAGGTGTTTGTGTGTTTTGTTATTGATACACATCAAATGTGTTTTAGGTATGCAATGAATGCACAATGAAGACTTTAGATGTGTTCTGTGATAAGCACTAAGGTCCACATTTGCCACGTATTTGTGTATTTGGATAGATCACTGGAACATAGAGAACTTGATCACTCCAAACAAGCCTGTGTGATTAATCTTCCCAACAAGCCACCTCACTGCGTGCACGGAGAGCATGGTAACTTCTTATGGTGCTTTACAAGTACTGGTAGATGGGGTGGATCTGGCAGGAAAATGTTGTTGTCTGGGCAATTTCTGCCCAGACATGTTCTTAGTTACAAAGGGAAAGAAATAAACATCATCATTTTATTTACCACACAGGATACGCTCAGTGATATTGGGGCTATTCCAGAGCATTTTAAAGAGAATTTATAAAGATACAGGCAATGTAAAATGAAAGTAAAAAGTGAAGTTGAGGATAAGACAAAAGCCCTTAAAGTGTTAGAGGAATATATAGTAATAGGATGGAGAGTAAATAAGTACAGAGCACTTCCTTACAGAGGACAGAAAAAGAAAACATCATTGAATTTTGGAGACAGATTTTCATTCATGTGACTTATTTTTCTGTTAGTTAGTGATCTTTACAAGGGTACTTGGATATGGAGTTGAATCTACATGCTTAATCCTGTCTGGAAATTGATTTCCTGTTCTTAAATAGGATGTCACAGGAAAAGCAAGAGAGACAATCACCCAAGCAAAGTCTGAGCAACATAACTGGTTTATGCAGTGCCTGATTACTTCAGAATACTCGTCTGAAAGGAAGGCTAATATATGTATATATGTTCTTTGGAATATATTTAAAAATTCTACATCATCAACTCCAGTCTATCAATTTTGATTTTTTTTCATTTCAAGATATGTGATTCTATGTAAAAACTACTTTTGGTCAATCAAATGTATATATTAAAGGTACAAAATTATCCTAGTTTTGTTTTAATTTACTGCATAATGTATAATTTCCTGCTTTTTATTAAAAATTATTTCTGAGTTACAAAAAATGAGTAATGTGGTACCATAATCACTTAAATGTCTCTCTTACGTTGGTGTAGAGGATACTATTGATGGTTCCAGTTACCTGGAGGGAATTCGTATGTGGAGGTAAGAAACAGAAGCGAACTTAGAGGTGTGCCAGAATTTCTAGCCATATTCAGTAACAAAGAGAATATGTGTGAAGTACAAATAATCTTCTTATGCTTGTATTTGTTGACACAAATTAATTGAAGCTTTAATAGGAATATAGACAGCTATGTCATGTAATGATTCTTACTAGCTATCCTACAAATAAGAACATATAGAGGGAATAAATTGTGTTAAGTAAAAAATCCTCATATTAGGACCTGGACTTCACAGACAGCAGAACATTAAGTAGAAGATTAGTCTTCCTTTCAGGTAACACCCCACCTTACCACAAACTAAGCAAATGAGCAATGGGCATCATAGCAGAATGCACCTACATGTTGTGTCACACCCACATATCAAGGCAGCCAAGGTGTATGCCAGAGGTGTTGACATAGTGGTGATTCTTCTTGGGGGGAGCCAAAGGGGACCATAGGGATTCACTATGCTTCCTCCTAAGCCTCACTGTGGGAGATCCTCTGAAACACGGTTGTGATTACAGGATGGGCATTTGAATCAAATGATAATAACCATGCGGTGTACTGAAAAGAATGAAGTAAGTGTTGTCCTTTATATATCATTTGACCCAGAGCATCACTGTACTTGTCTAGGCCTGGGGTTCCTCTGACACCAGTGTTGTTGACACTGGTGGTGTTGCTTGGCTCTCTGAAGAAGAAAACAGATAACCTTAGAACAGAGTATTTCATCATGACTTAAAAAATCTGAATGGAATAGCTCTGTAATAGAGTGAGAAGGCCAGAACGTTTGATTGGCTTGTGTGAAAGCTGCCATGGGGCATTTGAAGATTACAAAGGGAGCACCCATAGACTCACCAGGTAGTAAACTATTATTACTTGGGTAACGTGATTGGGTGTAGTTGCTTCCTGGAAGTATAAGTATTAAGTTATTAGACACTGTGCACTTAGGTAATACTCTGAGATCTGCTGTCAAAAGCAGACAATAGGGACTGTGAAGAGGAGCTCATCAGAATGGAAAAGGTGGTCTGGAAAGATGACCAGAGCTGAATGCCTTGGATACTAAAGAAAACTGATTCTAGTTTGCTGAGTATGATGTTCCACCCCTCAGAAGCCAGTCACTTTAAGATAAAGGTTTTGCAAACAATCTCTGAGCATATGAACCTGAATTAAAACAGTGATGAGCGTAGAACACAGAATCAACATTCAACATACAGAATAACTTCTTATTTCCTCATGCTTTTCATTTGTAAAAAATATTTTCTGGCACCTTCATAAAGTTCGGATTAAGTGACTAATGCATGGACCATATTTGAACTCAATATTGGTAGTTACCAATTATGTCTAATGAATAAATAATCTCCTGTGTTTCTTCCAGTTCTAAAATGTTATTTTTATTATGAAATGAGAATAACTTGCCAGCTATTTGAACATCTGACCTATATATTCTTGAACAAGAAAATCTTGATTTATTTTATACTTGATACAACCCTTGCGGTGATCAGATAACCAAAGAGGAGATACTAACAAAATTATAGCACATCATTTGATCCTTGCCATATTTTACTTTTTTGTATTTGCATTTTTACCCTGGATTTCTCAATAGCAGTATACATTCTAGCTATGTTTGGGGTATGCTTTGAAGATGACCAAGATGCTAATACCTATAAATATGTATTCAAACGACAAAACAGAGAAGAGTGTCTCACCATATTATTATTTATTAGGTTTTTTTTTTTTTAATCTTAGTATTTTAAGGGGTAAGTTGCATGAGGTTAGAGGTTTTTTTTCTGTTTTATTCTTTGATGCATGCCAAGCAATCAGAACACTGCTTGGAACAAAAGAGGTTCTCAATGAGTATTTAACAAAAAGCAACATTTAAACAATAAATGCTAAAAATGCAACTGTTCTCTAATTTGTTATATGAGTTATCTTCCTCCCAGGATAACAAATTTCATACATTTTCATCCCTGATATTTGTTCTCCTTCTTAGAGGACTGGTTTCCTGCCCTTGTCCTGAGACAGCTAGCAAGTAAATGTGCAGTAGGGTGAAGGTAGAGAGACTTTGACTTGCTGTGGCCGGTGTGCATGAACATACATGACGTGCACCATGTCTCAGCCAAAGCCTGCTGAGTCACTGCATACTCCGTCAGTACTCTTGCTCATTCTCTCCTCTGACACAAGGGAAAGGTGTACACCAAATAGGTGTTGCTTTTTCAACCTGGGTCCTGGAGCGAGAAGGTATATGGAAAAGGCCTTGGATTGGCTGTAACAGCCAATTTGTGATTTGGGTGAAAATTAATTGTTGCCCTTGCAAGACAATGGGACCTAGTGATTGATTATTATTTCACCTTAAGCTGGCAAAGGCCTACGTGAATTCTGGGGAAGGGTGTGAAGTTCACAGTAAAGATAAATATATTTTTAAAAGCATAGTTTTGGTATTTTTTGTTTTCCTTTCTTGCTTCTTTCTTTGTTTTTTGTTTCTTTTCTTGTTTGTTTCTTTCTTCTTTCTTTTCTTCCTTTCTTTTTTTCTTTTTTACAGATGTATTAAAGTTTTATTACTTAAAGTAAGGACTGGGCCACAATTTTCCCAAATGATAAATGCTCTTTCATAAGATTTTAAGGTTTTCAAAATATTAATATTCTTAGCTGTGTTCTTGGAGGTGATGTAAAAGCTCAATGGATGCTTGATGCTTTTACTAAATGCGAGTTGACTTATTTATTCTGTGTTTTATGAGGGAGGGAGCACAGTGTTGGAAAAGAAGTCTGTCGGGAAGGGTGACAGACCACAACTGTGCTCATTAATTTGGTGATATGCTAATTTTCTTTTCTTTGTGTAACTACACATACAAGGAGGGAAGAAATCAGGTGACATCATACAGTTTACCTGAAAGTTGCTGCTGTCAAGTCATTTTCTACTCACAGTGGACTTTAAAGAGTTTCTTCTTGGGAAACATGTGCTTAACTTCTAATTTAATTTTAATCCATGTATTCATTTACTCAACATGTTTATTGAAAATCTACTATCTGCAAGATACTGTACAGGGTACAGATATTACCCAGGACTGCAGGTGTACTTCAGTGGTAGAGCTAGAGCACTTGCTTAGCTTACTGACTAAGTATAAGACCTAGGGTTTAATACTCAACACTGAAATAAAACAAAAAAAACCCACATAGTATCATCCTCAAAGTCCACATCCATTTCATCTGCTTACCAAAACCATTCCACAGATTTTCATATCCAAGTATCTGCTCCTCACGCAATCTGAATTTTTACTCAATACAATTTGAAATCCTTTGTCATCTCCTTTCCCATAAGAAGAATAGTTAGCAGAAGAGAAAGTAGAAGCAGGCTGAGCAGGAATACAAAAGAAGCACATACCGAAGCACATACCAAAGCACATCCTTGAAAGTAGCACCTCTGTCTAAATCTATTTGTGCTGCAATAGCAAAATACGAGACCGATTCATTTACAAATAACAGAAGTTTCTTGAAGTTCTGGTGGCTGAGCAATCCAGGATCAAGGTGCTAGAATGTTTTGTTTCTGGTGAAGCTCTTTCACTTGTAGATAATGCTGTCTTGGTGTCTTCACATGAGAGAAGGGATGAAAGAGTAAAAAGGGACGAGCGCTGTGTCCTCATATGGCAGAAAAGGAAAAGAGCAAAAAGCCTAGGCTAGTTCCTTCCAGCAGTTTTCTAAGACACCAACCATCCATGAGGAGGAACCCTTGTGATTTAATTAACCACTTTCCCCAAAGGCCCCACATCTTAATAGTGCAAAATGGGGACTAAGTTTCCACATTTAATTTGGAGAAGACACACATTCAAACCACAGCAGGAAGAAATGTAAAATAGGCCAGAATGGTCTCCTCTTCACAGGTGAACTTTCCCTGAAGCTCCACCAACTTCAAGGTTGCTCCCCATGATATCAGGGCCTGGCAGGCTTCATCCTTCTCATCCCCCATCTCCATTTTAAATTATTCCAAAGTCAAGCTTAATTTACCTTTTCTTAACATTCAGATAGATCACGGTTTTCAACAGTAAGTAACAAGAACCATGCACAGAGAAAACCAAACCCAACACTGACTGAAGGTAAAAAATTGGAAATCAAGAGATAGGGTGACCAGAATTGATGAATCCATCTGTTCCATTATAATTTAAAATCTTGGATTCTTTCTATCTTATTTCTCTGCCATTTACAATCTCATCTGAATGCTGGTCTTAGGATGATTGCTAACTGTAATTGCCATTGCATATTTTGTTTTCATCTTGTGAGAGGTGATATTTATATTCTATGAGACTTCTTAAAAATGGGGAAACATTTTTCATAGCTACCAAAAACAATTATACCTAAAAAAAAGTGGTCATATGCGTGGCCCATATTAGACCTATGTTGAAGAATTTAGCCCAGTTATTTTTATCAAATCCAAGCAAGGATACTGTACCATCCTGACTGGTTTAGATTAAGCAAGGGCCATTCTAAACCCTATGGGGAAGGGAGGAATGAATGCATGAATAATTGAGAGCTGGTGTACAGCATATGAAGGAGATAGCAGTAATACTTATTAGTCAGGTGGTGGGCACAATTTCCAGTTTATAAAAGATGTTTCTTATTCAAAAACTCTGTTTTCATGTCAAGTAATGAGAAGTATGTGGGCTTTATATCATGCAGATATTGCATTTACCAGGTGTGTTACACTGGATACTTTACTCACTGAGTGTTTTCCTTTTCTCCAAGATGGGGATAAGGCTGAAGAAGATAGCACAAGAAAAGTAAACAGCGAAGCCACTCAGTAAGCGTAGATTTAATTTGTGACAATCTTTGTGTTTACTTAAAAAATGGCAGGAATGGGTGCAGAGATTCTTGCAACCCTGCTACTTGACCAAAGATCACAGGTTGAAGTCAGTAATTAAAGCTGTGCAATGTTAAATTCATTTTTTAATACTTATTATTATTATTTAGTTTATTGGTACCAGTTAGGTATACATACTGATCATACTCATTATAGGCAATTTGTACTTGAACATGATATAGCTTGGTTCCTCTTTGCTTTTGAACAGAAGCTAAGAGGTTAAAGTCAGTAATTAAAGCTGTACAATGCTAAATTCATTTCATCAACATTATTATTATCATTAAGTTTATTGCTACCATTTAGATATACATAATGATCATATTCATTATAGGCAATTTGTAACCCAAATGATATATCTTGATTCCCTCTTTTTCCCCTTTCCTTTCTTTTCCTTTCCCTTCCCTTCTTTTCAACCTCTAACCCCTTTTCACTTCTTTATTTACAAAGCATTGTTTCCATTTTATCCTTCTTTTCCCCCTCCCCCTCCCTAGTTCCCCTTTCCTTTTGAAAACTTTGTTCTTATTTCACAATATCTATTATGCATTTCTGTGTCATATACATCATGATATTATTTACAAAAGAGTGTATACAGAGCACAGGAGAAAAAGCCAAACAGAGAAAACCAAACTGCTCTGGAGAGGAAGTCCTGAGAAGAACATTCTGAGGACAGTTCATAATTCAATCAACTGCTTTGAAGATTTTTCTGGTTATAAGCAACTTGATTACGATGGGTAGTAGTGCAGTTTTCTTAGTTTCTTGTGCTCTATTGAGTTTCTTGGAACTGTAGTCTTAGAGATTTTATTAAACTTGAAAACTTACAACCATTTTAAAATACTTTTTTTCCTATGCAGTATCTCTTTACCTTGTTCCTTAAGATCCCCCTATTACACACAGATGCTTGGAGGTCCTTCACAGCCCTCTCATGCTCTTTTTGTTTTAAAATTATTTTCCCTCATGTTTTATTTTGGAGCGTTGCTCCAGGAATACTTCAACTGTACTAATAATTTAAAGGTTTTATTTTCCATTGATAATCATCCATTGTATATTTCATGTCACACATTGCATTTTCATATTGAGAATCTTGATTTGGACTTTCTTTACATTTTTTGTGTCTCTAACTTTTAAGCTGAGCATGTTTTCATGTCCCACCTGCTAATTCTAATTTCTATGTTGCTTTTGAATGAGTTCTACAGTTTTGCCCCATCATGGGTTGTATTTTCCTACTTCCTTCATGTTTGATAATCTTTCATTATAAACAAAACACTATGAATTTTTTTATGTTGAACCCTAGATAATTTGCATTTTTATAAATAAATGTTCTTGAGTTTGTTGTAGAATGAAGCTAAGTTACTTGAAAACTGATACTTTCAAGTTTTTCTATTAAGATTTGTTAGGTGGGTTTATTGCGGCAATTAGCTTTGGGTTAATTATCCCCCATTACCGAGGTAAGACTCTCCTGAGTTCTCTACTAAATGCCTAAGGAGTGGTGAGATTTTTCCAATTAGACTGGAGAGAATACGTAACCTCCTGTCCTTGCGTGAGGAGTGGGCACTCTTCCCTCTAATTATTCAGATGCTTCTTCCCACTTTCCTGGGTACTTTTGTGCATATGCTGATAAGTACTCTGCTAAGTAAGCATTTCAGGGATGCCCTTTACAGATTTCTCTCATCATGTACCTGTGTTCTTCTATACTCTGTCCTGTGAACTCTACCAATTTGGTGATGGTCATAATTGTCAATGTGTGAACAACTGTGTGGTTAAATTTTCCACCTTCTTTCCCTTGCTGCGAAGCAGGCCTAGACAGAAAAATAAAAAATGAGAAAAGACTTGCCAGGCTCTGTAACAGTCCTATCTCTCATCTTGATGATGAAACAAACATTTCAACAGCTAAGTTTAAGATATTTTTCTTACCATTTTCGAGAGATTTTATATTATTTTGTACTTCAATGCCTATAAAACCCCTACAATGTCAGAAGCATCACCTTTATTTTACAGGTATACAACCTGATACTGAAGAAAAATAATTGGTTATTATTATCCTCTTGTGTAAACTATTACCTTTGTGCATAAATAAATAATATAAAAAATCAGTCCTTTAATAATTGGCATTGAGCTACTGAATGTCAAAAAATCATAGCTGAATACAAGAGATATCCAAAACAAAGGAATTCAGAAACGTGAATAGGACATTATAATGGTAAAGGTACAATTCTCAGTAAATTATCTCAGCAATGATTTTTTAAGGAATTACAGGTACTCCTCCTTTAATGACTGAGTTCCATTTCTGTGACTAGATTGTTAAATGAATTGGTCGCTAAATGAGGAATTATATATAGTGTGTACATGACAATATTCAGAACAAAGAAATGGCAAAGAAAGCTCCAACTTGATGATTTTGCTTTTATTTGCATAACCTTTACATGTAGTACTGTAATGTATATCAGAACATAAAACTACCACACTATTCGGTACATCAGCAAAAATTATAGTACTGTATAAAAAGGTACACTGTACAAAAAAAGAAAACAGACATTGAGGCTCTATCATCAAGATGTATAGAACTATACCGAAAAAAGATTTTAAAAAGATGGGTTAGAAGTACAAGTAGTGGGTCATAAATCCGAATAGTGCATCTTGGTCAAAAATCTGAACAGTCATTAAGCAGGTAGGTTGTTAAGCAAGGAATGTCTATATTTGACATCATATTATCAGGATAGCTCAATGAAAGTGATTTGTTTCTTTTAAAAAAAACACGTGCTGTTCAATAACCTTTAAAATAAAATATAGCAGCTGCCTAAACAAATCATCACATCAGCTGGGTTCAGTCAATGTCAATCCTTCACATGTCGGAAAAGGCAAGGATGAAAATTATTCAGAAAATCCAGGATATTGTATGATACAGAAATGATCTAGAAAGTGCTCATCAGTAATCATGATTGAAAAATGGATGTAATCCAGACATGATCTTAGCGGATGAATGGAGCATCTGCTCCTGTTTTTCCTCACATGCCCTTTCCTGGCATCTTAACACCTTCCATGACTTCTACAGGGTCACACTGATCTCACAGTTGATAGCGCTGGGAGCTGTGCTGTGAGTGTGCAGTGCTGGCTCATTAATCAAGAAGTTTCTGCAGGTCACTGCCAGGGACCAGTGAAACTAAAACACTACTAAGAAGATGTCACAGAACCATGAACTGCTTGAATATGTAAAAATCACTGGAAACGCCAAATATCCTTGACCACAACATGGGCACTGATGGAGCCACTGCTCTGTCCTTTGCAGTAAACACCTTGGAGGCTAAAAAGACATCCAAAGTATGCAGCGAAGCAGCTTGCTGGCCAGGAGTGTAAGATGAAAGTTAAGCACATAAAACGATCACAGAGCCAAGAATAACAGTGATAATTAATCAACTGTTTCTTGTGGTTCAGAAGTGTATGCATAACCCTTGAGAAGATATGTACGATTATATGATATGAAACATTTCTATGAATCAGAAAGTTTCAAAGGTAACATCACTTCTAAACAGTTTATATATGAGAATTTATTTAACTCTAAATGAGTCAGTTTTATTATCACCGGAGGAAATGCTGCAAGCAAATAATCCTTAGAAGTGAGCCAAATAAAGGTTGCACTTGTGGGAGTCAGGGCTGAAAATGTGTATATGAAGTGTTTGCTTCTAAGCTGTAATGTGATCTGGGGTCTCCTGAAAGTTCACTTGCTAGTAAGACTCTGCAGACAGAGCACAGCACTTGGAGGGAGGCCATGGCTTTGCAGCTGCAGGATGTGAGAGACATTTTTTGTGCTGTTTCCTAGCTGCCCCCAGTACTATCAGCTCAGCTGTCCCCTCTGTTATCAGCTCAAGTGGAATATGTACTTTCCTTGAGCCACCATTTGAGCTCCTTTCTCATAGAATGCCTTTTGTGCTCTTTCAGTATAAGACACTTTTGTTCTCATTATGTATTTAAGGCAGTGCGTTCCTCTAATAAAGAGGGTTGTCAGCCCTCTCCTCATGTCATGGGTGTTCTTTTCATGTGACAGGAGTCCCTGGAGATCATTACCATCATCGCTATAGTGGTCAGGGAATTACAGCACTGATAAAATTGTTCTGGCCTTTAGCACAGCTGTTCTGCCTGTACCATATGTGATCAAATGATCTCTTAAGACTGTGCTTTAAGTCACTCCCTTCAGAATCAAAACAGGCAAAACATATACTTTGGGGATATTAAAATATCCAAACAGTGTCAGGTAGCTTTTTTCCCCACTATCACACATTATAGAAATAACACATATTTTGAAGATTCTTAGCTTTTCATGAATGCTGTGTTTATTTGTACAACATGCTTAGTGAATGTGCCTAAAATACAATTATCTCAGTGATGATTTTTAAGGAATTACAGGTACTACTTAATGACTGAGTTCTGTTCCTGCGAGTAGGTTAAGTGAGTTGGTTGCTAAATGAAGATCTGTATATAGTGTGTACATCATAACATTCAGATCAAAGAAATGGCCAAAAGAAACACCAGCTTGATGACTTTGCTTTTATTTGCATAAATCTTTCATGCAGTATTGTAATGTATAACAACATAAAACTATAGTACTATACAGTACAGTACAATCAGCAAAAATTTTAGTTCTGTATAAATAAAGTGTACTGTACCAAAAAAAAGATATTGAGGCCGTATCAAGATGTACAGAGCAGTACAAAACAGATGGGTTGTAAGTCGAGCAGCAGGTTGTAATTCCAAACAGCACACCTCAGTTTTAAGTCCCAAGTATCGTTAAATAGGTCATTGAATGAGGAATTCCTAAGACAAATAAATAAAAAAATTATGATAGTAAAAGACTGTAACACAGCTTTTGGCCTCTGAGAGAGGTAAACACAAGTAAGGATATAGATTGTGTAAATAGTATAATTAATAAGGCAGCCCTAGTAGGTGTGTGTTCAACTTTAGTTATTCCAAATTTTGCAATTTCTCTCCATTGACATGGAACATTGATAAAACTGACCCTATGTTCATCCATAAAATTACCTTGGTACATTTGTAAAGACAGAAATCTATAATTGATATTTTTTGTATTTGTGAAAGTTCTAACTAGATCGATATTCTGCATCTCCATGCACATTAATTTTATTTGGTGCTACAAATAATTTATTTATTTATTATTTTTTGTTTTTGTTTTTTTGTTTTTTTCTGGTACTGGGAATCAAACTCACGATGTGCTTGCCAGGCAGGCACTCTACCACTGAGCTAAATCCCCAGCCCCTACAAATAATTTAAATTATTTTTATATTGAAACACCTATGGATACATAAAAATGAATGGATGATTCAGAATTTTAAAGACAAAGTAAGACATAAAGAAACTATATGTAAGAGGATGACTGACTGATCTCCTTTCTCCCCAGACCTTCATGCTTCTCCGCTCTTTGGGGAATCAGGCCCAAAGATTTGAGAAAAATCATGATGATATTTTTTCATAGTTCATTAAAAACGATAGTGAGTGAATCCTTATTAGAGTTAAAAGATGTAAAGTGTCACCCTTTTCCCTACCTTTTGCTTGACAATTAAAGAATATTGGCCTATTCGAAGCCCAGAAATGTTTTTCTCCTGATGGGATATAAAGGCATGAGCCACGACTTTAAAGGAAGACTTTTGGAAAGTGAACATGTCCTGATTTTTCTTGAAACAAAGGAAACAGCCTATCTTGCTGCACTGTGAGTTTCTCTGGGCTTGTTTTTGTATCCTGAGTATTCAGCTGAAGACTTGATCTATAGTTTGTACTTATTAAATGTTTATTGGACATATAAAATAAGCTCCTCTCACCTTCTGGCAGCTAAAAGGACATAGGTATGTTAGACTTTTCCTCTTCTACTGTGGCTTATCACTAATACTCAGGGCAGTGGTCAGGAGAACATTTCTATTCACATGAAAAGCCATTGTATTCCCACATGCTGTGCTTTGGCCTGAGCTCTATGGCTAGAACTGTCTCTCCAATCAGTGTTAAAAATTTCTTAGTTGGAGAGTGTGTTACGGCTTTTGCCTATAGCAGCTTTCAAGCATAATTTAACATCCCTTGTTTATATTTGCCAGTTTTATTTCTTCCAACTGTGAGGAAAATTCAAAAGGGGAGAGAGGGGAAGGACTAACAATGAATTTTTAAAAAAATGATGCATTCCAATCATCAGTCTCTAAGTGTTTTCTGCTACCAATCTCTAAATAGTGCATTTTCTGGCATGGGCAAGACTAATAGGCTTAATGCATGGGGGTGTGGTCAGTGCTTCTTAGCATGTGTGGAGGTAAAGACTGAAAAGCAGTGACATTCCTTAAAAGAGAGTATATGAAAACTACCTAATAACTAAATTCAAAAGACCATTCATAAGAAAGTAGTTCAAGATTTATTTTATTAAGAAATACATAGTGTCTATTACAAAGTAGCATGTACATTTTCAAAAGTGCTCATAAAATAAATTAAAAATACATTATATAAAAATTTAAAAATACATATGCACACAGTTTGTAGCTGCAACAAAGGTATTTCTTCAGGAGTGTCTTGCACTTATCACTCTTGACTATTAGGTGATGCTTAACACAAAATTTAGAATTTAGTTTAGAATACTTGCACAAAATTTGCTTGAACTTTCTTTCAAATTGCAATTTTTGTGCACTCTCTTTTGTTTTTATTTTCTTCTCTTATAATTTTTTTTGGCCTGAGAACCTGAGAAGAATGAATATATATAGAAGAAATGCCTGCCTGTGACATTTTAAAAAAAACATCAATAGTTATTTTTTCTTTACAAAAGGTTTTAACTTATTTTTTGCAAATATTATTGCTTAACGTAAGTTTTTTTAATACAGGGTATTACAGAGTTAACATTTTGTGTACTTAATAAATATCATTTATTTTAATACTATAAAATATGATGCTAATGAAGATAGTTTTTTTTTCCCAAAAGTCGGCTGAAAAAACGCCACCATCCTATTATTTGTGATGTTTGCTCCAGGCACTCACGGGTGACTTTTTGCTGCATTTTCTGGGTATTATTTATCTGTTGAATGAGAGAATCAATAGTTAAAAAATTAATTATCACTGACTTTAACAACTGTTGAGTGATGGGTTGTATCGTCTCAATGCAAATCTGTCTCCTAACGTACCATCAGAGCACTTGTGTACCTTATGGTTGTACGTCTTTCTCTAAGGAATGCCCTCCTGTCTCTCCATTCACATACTCTGCGTCAAGGAGGCCAAGCCCCACCTCCTCCATAAAGCCTCTGCTAATTGCTTAGATCTTTCTTTTGAAACTCTTTTAGTACTTAAGCTTATGTGTCATTTCACTTGGCTTTCACCTACTGTTATTGCATCATGGGTATTTCCCTTAGCACCGATTACAGCATCTTATACATCAGGAAACACTGGATATGTATTGCACAATTGAGTGAATGAATGAATTTATAGTTTTATGATCTCCCTGACAAGATAAGTTCCCAAAGAGTGAGACCTATTTTATCTGTCTTTAACAACACAGTTAACGTAGGTTACTTTTGAAACTGCAGTGTTCCTGCTCCTTATCCTCAGGCCCAATTTCAGGTGTGATATCAGAAGGCTTTTTCTGAAGAGAGTTTGGCATATTCCTTCACCTGCATTACCTCCGCACAATGATAAATTGAGCCCCCTATGCATGCAGTAGTTAGACTGTTAAGAGTTCTCTGAGTTAATAGTAACTTTATGGTAAAATCTGCTAAATCACAATTCTTATTGATCTCAGATTTCCCCTGGGTGCCAAGGGGAGAGGAGGGATGAAGTAAATTTCTCTACACTCCCTCTTTTTCACCTGCTGTCCAAGAACTTGATCAAACCTATCCTCTGTGTTCTCTTTATATGGATGAATTTTACTGTGGCCATCTATAGATTCGTCAGGGTCTCCTTGAAAAAACGGCATAAGCCAAACAGGTTTGTCATATGGCTGCTGATCTTGAGTTTTTCACGCATGTGCAACCCAGATGGCTCCAACCCGTAACTTGATTGAACCCTGTGGATTCAGTCCTAAAAAGGAAGTCTTGAATGCCTAGATACTCAGATCGCACACTGCCAAGGTCTGCAGGGTTAATAAGCAGCAATTACAATTATCTGCACTTGTCTATTTGCTTTCCTTAAGCTTGTCATCGGGAAGATAAGTGTTTTACCTTGCTTGCCAAGTGAGACACTTAAGAGTACCCGTTTATATACCAGACACTATTTCAAGAGCTTTTACACGTGTCGTGTCAACTCATTCTGTTTTCATAAATATCTTACATTGAACTTACCAAAATATTTGTTTTGCCAGGGCACACAGAAGCTACGTAATTTATCCAAAGTCTTCAGAGAAGTCATAGAGCGGGGATTCAAAGTCAAGCTGGCTGTCTCTAGTCCCACTCTAACTGGCCACTGTACTATCCCCGTCTTTAAGTACCGAATCATTCAGTGCATGTGACTGCATGTGCAAAAAGTTCTTCTATAAGGAGAGCACACTTTCACGCTTTCGAGCAATTAAACAAACACAGGGCAGAGATTTCATGTATAAGGTAACGTTTTAAGAAAGCATCGCATACTTATGAAGGGATGATCCCAGGCAGTGCTGCTAAATCTTAGAATAGACAAGAGTCTGTTAAGGAGCCGTATACCTAGAATTTTATTTTATTTTATTTACTCCGAAGGTATGGATCAGGTGTCTGGGAACTGGCATCTTGAACAATCATCCCAGTGTGGGTTAGCAGCTAGGATATTCCTGTGTAAGAGATCCCGCTTTGAAACACTGACCTAAGCTTTTAGAATCCTAATTCGTCCAAAACTAAATCAGGAAATAGGTTGCATTGGGTGCAGGTATCAACGTGACCTTAATTCACAACTTGAAGCTCTTACCCGACTCTTGTTCTTCAAAAGATCAAACCTGAATTTGCACAGCACAACTTCTGCACTAAAGCCCCAGTTTAATTCAAGGTTAGTCTCAAAGTACAAAAAACCAGGTGTCCTGTGCGCTGTGCGCTGGGCTTACCTGAACTGTAGAGTACTCTGGGCAATAGCGAGCGAGGGTAGCATTAGTTCTCCAGGCAAAGAGTTCCTCGGAGAGTGACGGGCAGGTGGTGGAGTTGAAGGTGTGGCGCACGATTTTAGTGAGGCAATCTGACTGCTCACAGGCGGCGGTGACGTTTAGGAAGACGCGAGAAAACGCCGGAAAGGGGGTGGGGTGGGGTGACAGAGTCAGTAAGAATGGAGTCAAAGCGGCAGGGCAAGCGGAGAGGTCGCGGGCGGAGAGGGAAAGAGAAGCACCCGGTGGGGAGGGGCGTTGCCAGGCGGCGGGAGCCGGGCGCAAGGGCCACGCAGGCGGCGCCAGGAAGCAGCGCAAAAGGGGGCGCTCCGAGGGGGGCCCTGGGCTGCGCGCCTTGGCCGGTTTCCCATTGCCTTCACGGCCAGGAGCGCTGGCCTGAGCTGGAGGGAAGAAGGGACAGCCTCTCTCGGAACCCCGCCCTACCCGACACAGACCTCCTCTCTCTAAATTGGAACCGAAGTCCCAAGCTGGGCGCAGCAAACGCCTGGGGTTCAACACACCCTCCCTGAAAGCCAGCCTGACTGCCCGCTTTACTCACCGAGCTGTAACATGCAACATGGTTGAACTCGGTACTTTTGGCCTGGAAAGGAGAAAACAAAATAGGACAAGAAGGATAGAGATTTTAAACTCACTCATTCCTTAGCCCCCTGCTCCACGGATTTGAAAATGTTCTGAAAGCGATTTCCACAGGGAGCTTGTTTCCCATGTCACTGACAAGGCAGTGTAGGTCCTCAGATGCTTCTGACTAGGATTCGACCCCAGGCGTGCAGGGGTCCTGGTCTCAGAGCTCCCTCCGCAAGCAGACACATCTGGACACAGCACAACCACTTGGGCAATAACACCGCTCTCTGGATATCACAGTCTGCTCTGTAGATGGTCACGCTTTCCACACACACTCTGACCAGAAGTTCAGATTATCAGGAAAATGACTCCTATATATTTAAAAACTCAAAAGTGTACCATCTTCCACACCAGCATCCCCGCCCACCCTGAAGTGCAGTCTCATGCCTTAGCTGTCCTCACTTCTTAGGGCTCATCTCACTAGAACTCTTTCTCTTTGTTCTTTCTCAAGTCATCCACTCTTTTACTGCAAAATTAGAGCAGCACTTTAGAAGGTATATATCTGTATATGTGGCATGCCACCTATAATAAAACCTGTACCTCATCAGCTTCTGAATTATATGGCAATTTCTGGATAGTGATTTTACATGCTAAGAAATTTGGATATCACCTGTATAATTTTTGATGCAATATTTTTTTTCCAAATTATTTTTGTTCCTTGAACGGTAAACTGCAGTCTGTGTATATGTGTGGGTTCCCTTTTGATGAGGATATATTTGTTTAAAAAAATGTGTCCTTGCTTACCTTGTTCATATAGTCATTCAGGTTATGGACAATAAGATTGTCATAGTCGTCCCGAATCTTCTTGAAGTCACAGTTATTGAAGTTGAAAGTTAACACCAACCCTACCAGTTGGAAGAGGAAGATCTTGAAGAAACCTGATAGAAGAAGTAGTAAGGCATTAGGAAATGTGCTTGGAAGCCCAGTTCCACCCCAGTTCCACACTGAGCTCTCCCCGCCCAGACTGAATGGCCCCTAGAGCTGAGGGGCCTGCCTTGGGGGGCCAGGGCACAGGCACCGGTCTGGGCTCCTCATTCCCAGCCCACGTGAAGCCCATGTTCACCCATGCTGGTGCCTGAAGTTGGATTCTTCCTGATGCTCCAGAGCTCTCTGGCTCCACATATATAGCACCTAAACGCCTACGGGCTCTTTTCTCCTAGACCAATGATTTTCTTTGATGTCATGCTCTTCCTTTATAGAATTCTGAATTGATGATGTGAAAGAAAATAAAAATAGCCAAATCTATGGAACTTCACCAGAATTTCCCTCACCTTCCTCTTTTTAACTTTGCCCCAACCCTACATATGTGCTTGCATGTGCTGTAATAGAGGGATATTCACACTTTCTCCTATGGGAAGTGTCTATGACTGATGTGTTTCTTGGTGGGGAGGGGCTCCTGAACTCAGCAAACACGCTAAGGACTGAAAACCAACGTCCAGGAATCCTGAACATCCTTTGGGCATTTCCTTTAGCCGGTTTCCTCTTCTTGGCTAATGGCAAACGCAAATGCTTTGGAGGGTGAGCGCAGCCTCAGGGTTGGATCTTGCTTCCACCTAAAGGCATAAAATTGGTGACCACACCTTAGGGCCAGGGAGAATGAGAAGTTGACACACATGGGAATAGGTGTAATGAGTCTCTGACTCAAAATCTCATCAATTTCAGGGAAAGCGCGCACTCGGTGACTGGGGGAAGGGTAGCGCTCTTCAGGGCTGAGGTCACAGTTCTAATAAATATCAAGAACTTTTGAAACAGCAAAATCCAGCGCCCAGCCCCTTTCGCAGCTCCATCTGTTGCTCTCTTGGCCCGCCGACAAGGGCATTGGCTGTGTGCCTGCAGCGAGCTCGGAAGATGCTGTCCAGCGCGCAGCGCTCTTGGAGGCGCTCAGGCTTCCCCACTGCTGCGTCTCAGAGGCATAGCCACGAGCGGAGCAGACTGGACAGCTTTGGTCACCCCTGAGTCTGGGCACCAGTTTCAGGGACCAGAGAAGGGGCGAGACGATGGGGCTCGTGTTTGTACTCGCCAACCTTTGTAAATCCAGAAAGAGAGAGTACGCACAGCAAGTGACTCAGGGAGAGCTCCCGAGAGGACGTTTAGCAGCCTTGTCAGTGGAGCAGCTCCAGAGGAAGCGCTCCAAAGCAGGCAAGGCCGATTCTGAGTCAGCTGTTAGGACGAGCCCCACTTGGCGCCATTTGGTCACAGGTTTGCCCGCCGCCACTGCAGACACCCAGAACCCCCCCACCGCCACCGCCACACACCCTTCGGCGTGTCAGAGCCTGCATCATTCCGTTCTTGGAAACTTCCCAGGAGTCATCGCCTGGGCCGCAGAGGTTGGGCGCTCCACGTGAGTCGCTGCAAATGTCACAGACCAGGAGCAGCCTGGGACGAGATCAAGGAGCGACAAAAGATGCGGGAAAAGCACAAACTCGGATGGGGATGGAGTCCGAGGTAGACATTCTTTTTCTCAGAAGCCATCCGACAGCTGTACCAATGGACGCAGTTTTCTGGTGTTTGGATTGGGGGGTTTTAGCAGGAGTGACGGAAAGCCTCTGACTCACTGCTGATTTCAGAGATAGGCTTTTCTGGAATCCCGCAAATTTTAACCTTTTTAATGGTGGTACTCTTCTGAGTGCAGCGTTCTGTCTTTATCCCCCATCAACAGCTTCTCAGAGTGGGTTGATGCCAAAGCCTGATTCATCTGGGACATTTTCCTTGGCAGCTGGACGCTGGATAGGCAGACAGATCCAGTACTGGTGTTTGTATTTTTTTTCCCCTCGGAGCTGGTATATTTCCAGGAAACAAAGGAAAGGGCATCGTGGTGCTTCTGTCAGCATCACTTCATTTGTCTTTCCCTGTAGTTGTCTGGTGCTGGGCCAGAGAACTTTCCTCCCCAGTAGAACCTGGGTGGGCTACAGCTCTTGACTGCGGAGAGGGAAAGGGATGGCAGAAGGCAGCCCACTCAGAGGTTTGACTTGTGTCCTTCTGGAACTGGGCTGCCCCTGCCTTCTTTCCTCCTTTAGAGCACTGGGTCTGTGATACGCACAGGTCTGTAGCAATGAGGCAGGCAAGGTGCCTTCTACTCGGACCGAGGAAGGCACCTCTTTGGCTGTGGAGCACATTGCTAAACACTTGTTCCGGTGGCCTCCAGTTTCCTTCTCTGTCAGTATGTGGCCTCTTAGATCAAGTCAGTGTTTTTGCTTTTTTTGCTCAAAAACGTTTGGTAAACTCACAAGGCTCAGCCATTTTCAGCCATTTCTTCCTGCTGACTTCAAGCTGCATTTTCCATCCTTAGCTCCTTCATTCTCCTAGGCTTCTGCCAAAGAGTGTCGGAAGGTGATACGCTCTCAATAGGTCCAGAGCCGCCTTCCTCCCAGCCTCATTTCCTCAGTGTTGGCGCATGCTGGGCAGTGCTCATCTCCTGTGCCATTTTCCCCAAAGGGCGTGTCTCACCAAGTGTGAGCCTGCTACCCTTGAAGGTATATTTCTCTTGGGTTTCCCTTTATGACATCCATGCCCTACATTATATTTTAATAATATTTTCTGATCTCATCTCTTTATTAGACTGTGAGTGTTTTAAAAGTGAGGAATGTAGTAATTGTTTTGTTCAGTACTGACTTACTTTTTCCAAAAGCATTTGAATACAGTAGTGCCAAAAGGTTAAAAGAAATCAGTCAAGCTAAGACAAAAATACTATCAACGTATAAATAAGAAGCCGGTGCAGGGAAAATCATAAAAAGGATTGTGAAGAACTGGAGAATTAGGGAAACTGAGCTCAAAAATGAGTTTTGAGCTTTCAAACAATTGCAACAAAGGCTGTACACCATTTAAATTTATCAGGGGAAGCTAATATTCCTTAGGCTTGTGCTCATCATTATAACAACAACAGGGCCCAGTCTTAAGTGCTGCATGTAGTAGGTACTCAATAAATCCTCAATAGGATTGAAGCATGTGGAAACATATTAATCTTCTCTGAAGATCACTATCTGGAAGCAATAATTTTCTATTGAAAGGACCTCTCTGTAGAGATTTCTTTTTCTAGTTCTTAGTTGCCGTCTTCCTGGAATGCACTTATGCTTCCCTGTAGCAAACACCCAGGCCAGGGCATCATTGTGGACACTCCTGATGAGGTAAAGTTTCCTGTTTTACATTCTTTTCATGTGTTCAAATACCAAAGGTATGAAAAGTATCTGTATGGGTAGTTTGGAAAACCCTAGATTAAATTAAGGATGGTGTATCTTCCAAAAGGTAGGAAATGGAAGTGAGATCATCTATATCACTCTGATTACTCAGGAAGCCTAGGCAATACTCTCACATCAAATGGACCAGAAAATGCTCACTATGTATTTCTCTTTTCTTCTGTTCTCACTAAAAAGATTCACATTCACTTATTTCATCAATAGTTTTCTTATTTTGATTACTATTTTCATTATTTCTTTTATTCCCCTATTCTTTCCCTACCTCTTTTAAAATTTACTTCTTTCTTCCACTTCTTTAAATTGTCCTGAGTATTTAAAGTATTCTTCATACAAAGGAAGGTTTGAATTTGGAGAGATAAATCCAAATTTTCGAGAAAATTCTGCTTTTTGGTAACTTGTAAATTGTAGAAAAATGACTGTAAAATAGAGAGGATAGCAGATTGTTGGTGAGATGATGCAGTGAGATAAACCAATGAGATCAACTTTAGTTTGGCAATGTTTCAGGAGGTGTAACAGTGGACTTTCCTCAACAGAAGCATCTTTCTTTGGGGTCTGGATGTAAACTGCATTATGAAGACCCTTCAGGATGCCTTATAAGAAATATATGTACACACACACACACACACCCTCTTGGATTTCATATATTCATGCAGAAAGAAAAAGTCACACTTTTCAGAGTGAACACTGTTCCTTTTTTATAAGATTTTGTCTTGGTTCTCATGCTTTTGCACAGTAGTTCCACAACAGGAAGCGATCTGTGTATAGTTTGTGATGACTGCAGCAGGTGTCCGTTTTGTCAATTCTTTGCATCACACAGAGATTGTCAAGGAGCTTTGCCATTGACCTGAACCATTGACTTAATTAACCAAACTACATATATCCTCCTAGAACCTTTGCAATATTGGTGGACTAGAAAGTGAAATGAAGGAGTTTCCTATGACAAATGTGGAAAACATATCTTTCATTGTATTTGATTACTTTATTTTATTCCAAGTCTGGTATCTGCACAATCAGTCTATGGCTGAGAAATTTGGCAGATATGTTTGCCTTAGAGAGTGAAAGAAGCTTATTGTGTACATGTAAACTCAGTACTTGTACTCTTTCCTCTGTGAAGGGATAGTGTTCCCCTCATCCAGTAGGGGATAAAAGAAGACCTTGCTTACTTTATTATTTTTTTTTATAATATATTAGGATGTAAATGAAAAGAATGCTTATCAAGAAGAATGTAGGGGTTGAACTTACTTAGAATGCACCATAAAATTGCAGAAGTGGTCAGAGGTGAAAGATAGTTATAATTTTGGATATTTTGCAAAGATAGTTGTATAATGGATATTGTCTGTTTTTTCTTCTATTCTCTCTGCTCTTCCTCGTCCTGCTTTGTACCCTGGAAAGCCAACCTATAAGGAGTGCACTAATGGGATGTCTTGATTTTCAGCTTTTGGTTAAGTTCATCAGTGAGAAAGAGAAAAAGGCAAGAAGTAAGAGAGAAATGAAGTTGAGATTTTTAATTCACCCACTCTGTCCTGTTGGCTTATCACAGATTGGAGGCTCTTTTCTAATAAGGGTCACAGCTCCCATTAATTGATGTTTTCATCTTGCCATGTGTAAGGTTCTGGTAACCATTCCCTGCCTTTGTCCCTTTAGGCTTAGGAGTGATGAAAGTTCCTTACTATTGCTATCCAGAGGTATTGCACTACTCCAGAAGTTGTAGTTTGGCTGGAAGAGACACATTGGCCTGCAATAATTTATTAATGAAACTTCTTTTTACCTTCTAAAGTGGCACAGTTTCAATGAAAAAATATGTAGTTATTGTTGATTTCCCTCCTTATAACTATTGTAAGTAATATACTTATTAAACTCTACTCAAATTACCCAAACAGAGTGTGAAATTTATTTCCTGTGGACTCCTACCTGGCACAATCACTTACAAATGTCTCCAGTATTGCATCATATGAGGCCATCAGCTAATACTCTCTTCTTCACCTTTCGGGTCTACCATGTACCTTTTCACTGACTCTATAACTCTTGCCTAGGAAACAGTGGTTCTTGATATATAATTTGATTCTAATTTTTAGAAAAAATGTTTTCTTGTTCTTATCCATGAAAGATGACTTATAAGATGCACTTTCTTTTAAATTATTTTTCAGATGATATCTCTTCCTAGGAAAAACATTTGCTGGGATTTGCGAGAAAGTTACACATCTACTGGATGCTATTTTGTAATTTACTTTATAATTTATGTATAAAAGTGTCTTAAGCAAAGTGACTGTTATGTGAATCAGCTGGTTGCCATTGGGTTCTTTCTCATCTGGTGTGTTTCAGGCTTTCTAGCTGTTGATCCTGTGCTGAATCCCACTATTGCTACTAATGATCTCTGATTAATCACCCTAAACATTTCCTTTGTCAGTGTAGTATGCTTCGGAAGGTGACCAAGAGATGGAGGAGAGAAGGGAAGGGCATGAAAAAAAGAACTAAGGTATGTTATGAGCCTGTACCAACTCCTAAACGAGCATAACCACAGGGTGCTGCAAACATGTACTAATACAAATTAAAAATATAATATGCTCCTAATACCAATTTTTGTGTTACTCATTAACTTGTACACTTTTCCCATAGAACCTCAGGGGTTCTGAGAAAGTGCTACCTGAGAAGTCCAGATTTCTGATACAGGGAAGAAAAAAACTAAAAAGAAAGAGGGGTCCATGGACAGTTGGGAAGAGGGAGAATGGACAGCAAAGATTATGGTTTAAATTCCCACTATTTTGTTTAATGAAGCTCTGTATCATTTCTAATTTTTAAATTACTTGCTATTGTCTTTAATTGTTTGAACCATCTTGCTTTCTTACATATGGCAATCTGAGCAACTTCACTGAAGATAACATTATGTAACATAACAACCTGTTAACTCTTATCATCTTGTTTTCAAATCCTGTATTGTTTTTATTTTTTTAAATTGTTTTGTTTGTGTCTTCATTGCTGTTATTTTGCTATTTTTTCTTTTCTTGAAAAAAACAGGAATATGGGAGTGTGAAAATGTGGCCAGAGGGCTATCCTGATGATCACCAAGAAAAGATGCTGGGAAATTGGAACAGTGGCTTGGAGAACCTTGGCCTGTATGCTAATTCCTGTCCACCCATCTGTTTTCCAAAATCTTGTTGGAACTCATATATCCATATTTTTAAATGGTTGTTTTCGTACTCCTGAGACAGAGTCAAGCATTTTTAAGAAAAGCCATCTGGCCTATACAGCCTAATATATTTACTATGTGATCTTTTACAGAAAAATCTTACAGACCAGAGAATCATACTGCTCAGCCTTACACTGGATTTGGCTTTTCACTCCCCAGAGGTCATCAACAGTGTGTGGACTCAAACCTGTAAATTCTCCATGCCTGTAGTCATTCAATCAAGTGACCTTTCCCCATTTTGTTCTGACTTCTAACTATTGTACATCAACATTTGTAATATAGACTCCTAATTTATATCGAATACCTTCTGAAAATATTAATGTTCTTAAATTTCCAAGTCTTTCCTTGTGTACTTCTTTTTTTTGTTTGTTTTTTTTTCCAGTACGAGGGATTGAACTCATGACCTTGCACTTGCTGGGCAAGTGCTGTGCTGCTGAGCTAAATCTCCAGCCCCTTCCTCATGTATTTCCAGTTATTTTAAGGGTTCAAATATTATTTACAGAACAGCTGTTCTAAAAATGTATTTGAAAAGATGATAAATCATTTAAAAACAATAAATTCTTTGTATAATAAATTCTTTGAAAAAAATCAATAAAGAACCGTTGTAACTCTATTTCAGGGAATATAGGATACTCCTTTTTTTTGATGAGATATGTTAGTTTATTATATAAGTGTTATTCTTATTAGAAGGATGTGCTAACTTATGATTTCATTCAAATATAATTCAATAAAGAATAATTGCTTTTCCTTTTTTTTTTTTTTTTTTTTTTGCAGTACCAGAGATCGAACTCATGACCTTGCGCTTGCCAGGCAGGCGCTTATGCCACTGAGCTATATCCCCAGCCCATGCTTTTCCTTTAAACTCCCAAACTTCTCTGATACAATGACCTGTATTACTTTTCTCATGTATACTTTTTTTTGTAAAGTTAGAAATTTTATATTGATTATTTTTCTTTAAAGGATTTCTTATAGAAGACAACAGTTTTTTAACTATCTTGATCATTTCAGGCCAAGGCACTTGAATGTATATTGTTACATTTATACCCATGTTCTGTTTAGGGCCTAGCACATTATTTACCTTCATTATTATATGGAGTATCTCAAATCTACTTAATATTTATTGGGCAACTATTAGTTGCAGTGAAATAAATTTAAAAATTCAGGTAATGTCTTATGATACTTTGCTTTACAAATAATTGAGTTTTTAAAAGAACTAAAGTGTAACAATTTAAAATATAGTGGGTCAATGTATCGTCAATATGGGGTGGGGGCATTTTTGTCCTGACTTTGACCCATATGGTCACACAAAGCTGTGTTTTCTTTATGCCCCACTGCAGTGACCTAAAGAGGAGTTAGTTCATGCAAAAACCCTTGAATATTTGGGTAGATGATCAACTGTGCATTTTATTAACTACAACACAAAACACTGAGCAAATCTCCATTTTTGGAGAAAACTGTCTACCACTAGGTGTCTCAGTAGGAGTACGCCCTTCAGAAGCACCTGAAAAACAAGGTGTGGTTATGTCATGAGTAGCCTTAAGCATTTTTGTCTCCTTTTGCAAGAGGTTGGAGTAATAACTTTCATGAGTCATTAGTTTTCACTTAGCCTCAAAGTGAGGCTAAGACTGTCTTATTCAGATTAGGCTGTGGTAACAGAGTGTCCAACATAAACAACAGACAGTGATTTCTCCCCATTCTGAAGGCTGGGAGTTCGAGATGTCATTGCTTACCAACTCCACTCACTACATGTGCAGGCTCACTTCCTGGCCTGGGAATGTCTGCATTTTTGCTGTATCTTCAGATGGCGGAGAGAAAGATCATCTCCTGGTGTTTCTTCTTATAAGGGTACTAATCTCATCATGAAGGCTCCACCCTCAGGGCCTAATTAAATCTTTAAAGCCCCACCTCGAAATACAAGCGCATTGAAAGTTAGAGCTTCAGCACACAAATGGAGGGTGGGGGACACAAACATTCAGTCCGTAGCATTTGTATCTATTTGAAAGTCATAAAATAGAGGGATAAAATATGTTTGTGTATGTGTTGTGAGAAAGGACAAATATAAAAATTAGTTAAAAGATATGAGTGGGTTTTTTTGTTGTAGTCCTACTATTATTTTTTAAGTTTGAACTTACATGAAAAGGAAATCTATAAAAGATTATAGATACAGCTGAAGTCTGTTGTGTATTGTTCTATGATCTATGATCTTGCTATTACTATTCCTTTCCAAAGGCAGCTGCTGGTCTGAATTTGGCATTTATCGCTCACATGCACGTATTTGTAATTTTTTACAAATGTGTTCAAAGCAAGGTAACTCAAAATGCTGTGCTTGATGCATTATTATATACCTGTTTACATATACTGGCCACTTTTATATGTATCTCTTTTGTACTATTTTCACACAAACAGTAACATTGTTAGGCTAGTCTGAGTCTTCTTCAAATATCTATGTCTAGACATTGTCCCATATTATGTTGTAAAAGCTTCATTAGAATTTTTACTGCTTCACAATATTCCATTTGTATGAAAGTCAAATTCATTTAAAGTTTTCTGCTTTTATAAAATTATTTTATTCTTCTCATCCTGAAACAGTGCTTCAGTAAATAACTTCAAGTACATTTATCTGTGTGTAAATTATCTGTAAGATAAACTCTACAATTAGAATGCCTATCAGACAACTCACATATGAAGGTATGTGTTTCTCATCAACCAAGAAAGTTGTCAAACTGAGTTTTTTTTTTGTACCGGGACTCGAACTCCAGATCTTGTGCTTGCCAGGCAGGTGCTTGTGACATTGAGCGTATCCCTGGCCCAAACTAACTGATTTTTGCAAAGTTAACACATGAAAAATTATATTACACTGTTGTTTAACATGACTTTATTTTGAGCTGAGCAATTTTTGCAGTTGCTTTAGAGTTTATAGCAAACATAGTTTATATTTGTGTAACAACCACTTGCATGTCCTTTTACATGAACTTATGTTTAAATGTCTTGCTAGATGTATGTTCTAAAAGATTGTTAATAATTTTCTTACTAATTTGAAAAAAAGCTTTGCAAATTAGTAAAAGGATCCCTTCTTTGGCCATATGAATACAAATGATATCTATAGATTTGTGATTTGTCTTTGATTATGCCTATCATAATTTCTGATATGCAGTATTTTTTTCTTGGCTTCTTTTTTACTGTAGGTAAAAAAGTCCTTGCTTGTTCTGGGTTTACAAAGAACAATTTTGTATTGTCATTGTTTGAATTTTACACTTAAATATTTTATCTTCTTGGAATTCACTCTAGGAAAAAGTGTAAGATAATAATAACATTTGACAAAAGATGGTTGTCCGAATATTAATTTTTGATTAATTAATTTTCTCCTATTGATTTGAAAAAGTATCTTGTTATATATTGAAATTATATTTATAGATGTATCTACACCAGTATGAAGCTGTTTTATCATAGCTTTTATTAAATTTTCTTCCTGAAAATACTCTTTGCTTTAAAGAGTATTTATACAGCTCAGCTTTTAACCTATGCAGGTCTTATATTTACAGCTAGTTTCTTGTAGGTCTTACTTTCTAAATACAGTCTGACAGTCTGCTTTTTACTTGAGGTATTTAGACCATTTACATTTAAAGTTATAGTTAAGGTTGTGTTTACATCCACCATTTTACGGTTTGCTTTAATTTTCTTGGTTTTCATCTTTGTTTCCTTTGGTCTGCCTTCTTTTGAATTAATTAAATAATATTTTAAAATTCCATTTTATTCTTTTTTTTTTTTTTTTTTTGGTTTTTCTCCGGTACCGGGAACCGAACTCACAACCTTGCACTTGCCAGGCAGGCGCTTTTGCCGCTGAGCTAAATCCCCAGCCCCTCCATTTTATTCTTTTATTTTACTGTTAGCCACAGATCTTTTCTGAATGTGACCCCTTTAGAGTTGACAGTAAGTTCATATGTTTAGATTATCATAATCTATAATCAAGTAATGTTATACCATTTAATGCATAGCATAAGTATATTACAAAAGTGTTTTTCTATTTCCTCCTACCCAGTTTCTGTAATTGCTGCCATGTATTTTATTTCACATATTTTACAAATACCACAGTACAGTATCATTTTGTTTGAATACTTAACTATCTTCCAAATATTCTTTAAAAGAAAAAATTATTTTATATATTTTACTATGTACTTACTATTTCCTAGACCCTGCATTCTTTTGTGGATAAATTCATATTTCCAGATGATAATCATTTTTCTTTTGCTTTCTTTATTGTTTTTTAATAATATTGGTATGTTGGTAATGAATTATTTTAGCCTTTGTGTATCTGAGAAAGACTTCTTATCCCCCTTCGATTTTCAAAGATATTTCTAAGGTTCCTCTGAGTACCTTATAGATTTTGCTCTACTGTCTAATGGCTTGCACTATTTCCAAAAAGAAATCTGCTGTTGTGACATAAGAATGAACATAGAGGAGGTCAGTCAGCTTTGTATCATTTTAACAAAATACCAGAGATAAGCATCTTATAAAGACAAAAGGCTCGTTTTACCTCATAGTTTTGGACATTTCAGTCTATGGTCAGTTGCTCGTGGTTTTGGGCTGTGGCAGGCAGGACAGCACAGTGGGACTGTGTGATGGAGGAAGCTGCTCCCTTCATACTAGCCAGGAGCAGATAGAGAGTGGAAGGACTTGGGGTCCCAGTGCTCTCATCAGGAGGACACCTCCGGTGGCCTGACTCATTCCTATTAGGCTCTGCCTCTTAAAGGTTGCATTGCTCCCCATATTACTGCAAGCTGGCAACCAGGCCTTTATTCTGCAGGCTTTTGGGAGACACTTATCTAAACGATCCTATAAAATGTCCTTTACACCAGCTGAATTTAAGATTTTCTTTTCATCACTTCATAAATTTTTTTTCTAGACAATATTATTATAATGTACCTTAGTTTAGCTTTTATGATATTTTTTGTGTTAAGGATTAAATCTGTGGGTTTATAGTTTTCATCAGATTTGGAAAATGTTTAACCTTTATTTCTTCCATTTTTCTTCTTTGGGAATGCCAATTACATGTGTGCTTGGCTACTGTAGATTGTCCAAAGTTCACTGATTCCTTATGAATTTTTTCAATATTTCTCAGTGTTTTAGTGTTTTGGATTACTTCTATCGTTATATCATAAAAGTCATTAATTTTTCTCCTACAGAGTCAAACATACTCTTAATACCCTACAGAATAACTTTAATTTGAGATATTCTTGTTTTCACTTCTAAAAGTTTGATTTGGAATTTTTTAAGCAATATATAGAACACCTTCTACGGAAGCATTCTTCTTCATTTGCATTTTAAGAGAGAACACACCAAAAATTCTGCGACAGGTTGACATGATGCTCAGTCTCTTTTTAGGTGAATTCCTGGGACAAAGCCAAAGACCTTAGGAAGCAGAGCGATGGAATATGGTCATAGAAATTACCCATGATTCACCTTAGCAAGTAAACTTTGTAGCCTACTTGCAGCCATTCCCAAGGGACATACTGCATTCACAGTAAAAGCCACGGAAACAAAATGCCAAGTTGCCTATAAACATGTGATTTTTGCTCATACTGGCTCTGTGTCTAGAGAAGGACTCTTGGTCAGACCATCATAAAAGAAAGCAGATGTCCATATGAAATTAAAAGTGCAGCTCTTTGTGTCTGAGAGTGTTTTACTGGCAATACTAACGGTATGATACTGACATTAGCTGGAACAGTAGCTTATGTTTCTCTCCCTATCCCAAAAGAAGCATAACAGGAAACAGATGTGACATAGAGGAGGACATCATTTAGCAGGCTATTTCAGTGCAGTGTAGAGGAATGAGCTGGGGGTGCCCTCGCTGTATTTGCAGGAGTCTGTTACATGATAGGTATTTACAGATTAGACACAATAGTTAACTGCCAAAGGAATCCCAAAAAAGCCTAAGAAAATCTTCTTAAAATGTATAACCATGTATTGCTACTGATGGGAACAGTCATTCTTGTATCTAGAATTCCTTTTTATTTATTCCATCTTTCTATGTGAGAAGCTCAATCCTTCCTTTTCTCTATTTTATGAAAACATCTGTAATATACTTACTCTATTTAATCCTTTCTACTAATTTCATAATCACTACTGTTTCCAAATTTGTTTCTTTGATTGATTTCTTTTTCTAATTATGGATAGTATTTTTCTCTTTCTTGCATTCCTGATCATTTTAATTGGACACTAAACTTTGTGCAATTTGACTTGTCATGAGTTGGGTATTTTGCAATAATATTTTGGATTGATAAAAAAATCTTTCCCATTATACCAATATTTATCCTGTGACATGGTTAATAAGTTCTCTTGAAGTTTCATTAGATAGAAAGAATGAAAGCAGTGCACATGCATGTTTATAGCAGTAAAATTTGTAATAGCTACATCTTGGAAACAACTCAAATGCCCATCAACTGAGGAATGGATAGAAAAGATGCAGTCTTGTTATACAGTGGCGTCCTACTGAGCCATAAAGAAAGAAAGATAAACTTGAAACTTTTGTAGGTACATAGATGCAACTTGAGAACATAGTCATAAGTGAGATAAATCAGACTCACGTGTAAATCATATTATTATATGCATTGTGTGTAAATCATATTATTTCCCTCGGGTGAGAAACTGAAAGAGTAAATAAGATCCAAAATGTACAGTAGATATTGTGAAATGGGAAGAAACTGTTCAAAAGGAAAGAGAAACTAGGGTGGGGGAAAGGAGAAAGGAAGGTAGGGAAAAGGAAAAAAATACAAGATATTTAAGACAGTTCTACTACTATTTTCTCTTGGGTCATTGAAAAGAAAAGTTTGTGTTAATATCATTTGGATAATTTTTCATGCATCTATCTTGTACTCTGAGTAACTGCTTATAACAACATGCAATGTATTAACTATTATTGCTCTCCTATTATTTTGTTTTAAAATTTTATTTTTTTTTTCAAGATAAAAAAGAATGAAAGCAGTTCAGTGCTAATTTTTATGAGTACTTTACCTCCTGAGCCATAAACTTTATGCATTTTCCTGGTCACATATGAATGCTGGCCCTGTGTAAGCACTGGTAATAGTTCTTGCTTCTTTTTTGGGTGGATTTTTTCCTGAAAGTGGTTGTGTCCTTACTTACATGCACCGCTCTGTACTCAGATGTGGGCTCCAGGATGGCTGGCATAGTGTCAGATAGAGAGAGCAGATTTTGGTATTATGCAAACTTGCATTCTAATTCCAGGTCTGCCAGTTTTACTGGCCATGTGATTTTAGTCAACTACAGTAACTTAAAATTTTTCTAGCCTTAGAGTTCAACTTACATGAGAATAATAATAATTTATGTGAAAAATAGGAACAATAAGAATAATAACGATCTTCCAGACTCACTAAAAGGATCAGTGTACCTTAATCATAGCACAATTCTTGGAACATGCTGTATTTTAAATGTACAGTAAAAATAAATGAAGATTTAAATACTATTGACTGTATGTAATTTACAGGGTGAGTCATACTGTTCAAATTTTGGAGCAAAACTTGACATAAATACATAATATAATTTGATTATATAAACAAGTCATCATCTTCTAATTCAACTTCCTGCTAAAGATGTGCTGCAGAGATAAAATGAAAAGAAAATCACTCACTTAGACTAGTCACTGAATCTTAGCACAATGTCTAATTTTACCCTAAGCATTCTACTTTCTGTTTTTTTTTTTTAATCAATGTTTTCTGTACACATTAAAGGCTAAATTACTTACTGCTGACTACACATGGTCAGTGACAAAACTAAAATTAAAATCCAGACATCTTTCCATCTCTCTAGGCATCCGGACTGGAGAAAGTAGAAATATCTGTTCCCTAATGATACCAGAATAATTGTATTACTTTAGTTATTCACTTCATTTCCAAAATCATTGATTTAATATTCTATTACCTTGGTCATTGCATTTTGCTTGCTTACCTGGCCATATTTAGAGTCACAAATTTGACCTTGTTATTGCTTTATTAACTTGTTTGATTACAAAGACTTCTTTTACCTATTCAGTTTGTTTTTCACCCTAACATAGACAAAGAAGAAAAGAAAGAAAGAAGGGAAATATATATATATATATAATGTGTATATATATATATACACACACAAGATAGTTAAGATACTTGCAACTACTAATTTGTATGGGTTTATTGAAAGGAACAGTTAATGTTTCATTGTTTAATCAATCTTGCATACCTATATCTGGTAATCTGAGCAACTACTTTGAAGGTAATAGTAAGTAATACAACAACCGTTGTTGATTTCCTATCATCTTATTTTTAAATTCTGTATTGTTTTTATAGTTTTTGTGTTGTTTTGTTTTTGTTCTTTTCTCTTTAAAATAAAAAAAATAAAACTAACACAGACTATCGAGGTACTAGTTTTTGTTCTGTTCACATTTTGCCCTACCTTAACTTTGCTTCATTTTACTTCATCTTGAATGTTGGCTGACATTTCGTTTTTACTGCAAACAAATACTGCTTCTCTATTCTGGAGACAACACTAAGATAGGTCTGTTTGATGAAGACTTGTTGGGTTTCCCTCTGGGGCTTCAATTAACCTAAGGTATGTGGCATTGCTCTTTATTACCTCCACTCTTTTGTCTTATCTGCTTTCCCTATAGTTATCTAATTACAACCATCCTATCTTCTCTCTCTCTTTCTCACCCCCTCTCTCTTTCTCTCCCTCTCTCTCTCTCTCTCTCTCTCTCTGCTCTCTGTTTCTCTCTCATGCCTGCTCACGAGATTCCTAGGATTATCTCCTGAAAGAAAGCATGGATGAATAGGGAGTAGTTACAGCCAGTAACTACTAAAATTAATAACCTATCCAAATACACTATTCCTTTTCTGAAATACGTTTTGTCTGCTTGCAGTTGTATTAAGTTCAAGATTGTTTTGGCTGTATTAATTTTGTGTTAAGCTCAGACTGAGTTGAACCATTTTGGTTTGCTCTTTGATTTTTACTGTTTCAATTCTACATCTGCTTTCTTCTTTGCTTATACTACCATTTCTACCATTTCTGTTCTTGTTTTCTGCATTCCTTGTGGTCCAACCTGGTATTGATCTTCATTTTATATCCATGCCTATTTTGTAACATGGAAATGCACAATATTAATTGTGATTAACTTTATATTGACTGGAATGTTAGTATCTATTCTATCTTATTCATCTTGGACAGATTCTGGATCAGATGCATTTGCTTCAAATCAGTAAGAAGCTACTGAGAAGTTCCTCCTAAGTTTTGTGTTGTGCTCAGGCCAACTGATATTAGAAGATCATTAAGGAACTTATAGTCATTTAGAAATATGCATAGGCATCAACATAGCATAAAAGAGCTGAAGACACTGTTACAACTAAATATTATGGGATGTAGGAAAATGAAGAACAATATGGTTTTGAGTTGTTCATTAAAAACTATTTTTGATGATGGTGAAATGCAGGATTGAAGGAAACAGTTTGACTAGATGCAAGATCGTCATATTGGAATCTGAAATAAAACAGTTTACAAAGACTTAGATAATATCAATCTTAAAAGATACTTATTTTTCTTATGAGTTTTAAATTCTGAGCATGATTCATTGAGGCATTATTTAATGAAGTCCTATTTGTGAACGTAGTAGAGACTGCTACTTGTCCTCCAAAGCCTGTCTTTCTTTTTTGATGTTAATAGAATTATGACTGCAAAATGACTCTCCAGTTGTGTCTTCCTTAATTAAAACAATGATAGTTTACCAAAAATAGTATAAGTGCAAGATAAAGTCTCTAGCTCCAAAAGAAGTAAAACTAATATATTTTTGATAATGTTTTGTGAAACCCAGCTGTTTCCTTTCTAGATATCTTTCTGAAAGTGTTAAAGACATCATATCATAGTGACATGTGTACACCTATGTTTATAGCAGCACAACTCATAATAGCTAACTCTTAGAATAAGCCTATATTTCCATCAGCAGATGAATGGATAAAAAAGTGTAATACTTCTACATACTGGAGTACCACTCTGCCATAAATAAGGATAAACTTGAGGTGTGTAGGAAAACAGATGCACCTTGAGACCCATAATGTTAAGTGAAATAGACATAGAAGTTTAAATATTGCTTAGTTTTTCTTATAGGAGAAACCAAAAGTATAAAGAGAAAAATTAAAGATAGACAATAAGAAATAAGGAGATAGATCGTTTGCAAAAAAGAATGGGACTAAGAAATGTAGGGAAGGGGGAAAGGAAAGAAGGAGAGGAATGGAAAAAGAATTAAGATGTGCTATGTAGTTGAGGATAGCAATATGTAATGTAACAACCACTATTAATTCGTATTATTTTGTCTTGAAACCCTGTATCACTTTAAATGTTCTTTGTTTGATTTGTTTGTGTTTGTGATACTGGTATACTGCCACTGTTCTATTTTTTGTTTGTTTCTCATTTACCACTCTCTTTAAAATAAAAAAAAGATGTGCTATGTAGATATACTTCCCACAACTAACGCAATCATTATGCTCTGCAAACAAGTGCTGATAAAAAAATAACAATTGAAGAATAGTTTTGTCAGATATGTTTTATTTGGAGAATCATTAATTGTAGCTTTACATGTTTCTTTCAAGTCTTATGGACTTTTATCATGGATGCTGTCATGTAGGTCTCAGTCATTTCAAGATAACCAATGGAGCCAAGTACTGTATGACTTTCCTTCTTAGCTTTAACCCTTGCTTCCTGTAAATGGTACTTTCTATTACATTTTTATGAGCCACACTATCTCTTACATTAAGTAGAGATAAAGATTCTGACTTAGATGATGCTTGTGCAGAATACTGGGACCATCTCTTGCAATTTAAACGGTGGTCCCATCCAGACTTTCTCTAAACCTTTGTGCATTCATGCAAAGGTTGTATTGGGTCCTCAGAACTACCTTGAGGTTCCTAAGTATAATCTGTATGGGCAATTGGAATACGTTTGCAGGATATATGTCTTACTGGCTGCAACTGGTTTAACATATTGTTCCTACAGAGTGTGGTAAGAGGAAGAGGGAAAAGTGTAAAACTGAAACTAATAACTATGCTACTTGATACACCTGATTGGAGCGTTCCTGGGAAGGAAACCTGAGTATGACTGAGAAAGATGGAAGAAAAGCTTCAGGGTGTGTGTTGGACTTCATCCCCACACTATGTGCATAGTGATTATTTTCCAGTGTATCACATATCATGATTGTACAATGAGGAAATTTAACCAGGCTGTCTCTGAGCATTCTTACAGAGTGCAGTTTCTTATAGTTTTGTTCCTTCACCATTTTACAAATGGACCAAAGAAAAGAGGAAAACATTAAGCATTTATTGTTTTGATTTTATAATTAACAAGTAGTTTTATTGGTGAGTAAAATTGTTTTATTGGAATTAACCAATTATTAACAGGTTATTTTGGCAAGAGTACTGTAGTCAAATGGAGGTAGAACATCTACGTATCATTCATTCTTTTATACAACATTTATTATGTGCCAGTTAATTATCATTATGTTCTTTTTTTCACTTTTAGCATATTAGCTCATTTAATAGTACCATAATACCATGAAGTGGAATGTATCTCCCCATTTTACAGATGAGAAGACAGGCACAGGGAAGTTTAGTAACCTTCTACAAGTCACACTTCCATACAAGATGGATTGGAATTCCAACTGTCTGGTGCTAGGTCCAGGGCTTTTTGCTACAGTATTAGTCTAGAAAATACAAAGAAGAAAGGAGGAGGAGGAAGAAAAGAAGGAGGAGAAGGAATGAATCATGATGACACTATAAGAGGTCTCCCAGGTGAAAAGGACAAGAATATCCACTTGCTTCCCATCCTTAAAGTACCTATACACAACTGAATGTGATTTAAAGTAATTAATCTCTGCCTGCCACACTGCTATGATTATTGCATAGCAATGCATTTTAATGAACACAACTGCCCCAGGAATGGTGCTGTTACATGAAATTGTATGAAATTGCCCATAGTTGATAATTTTCAACTTATAAAAATGTGAGTATCATAAAGTTTGGCCTACTGTGTGATTGTTACCCTTAGCTTTAAAGGAAAGGAAGTTTGGCATTGTTAAGGTATGTTATCAAATTTATGGAGATTGAGGGTGGTGGTGCTGATATCTTGAATAAAATTCAAACTCTAAGTCTCATGCTTTCAAAATGTTATTCTCCATCTGTGCATGACACTGCACACAACTTCTCACTGTATAACTATCTGTCTTGCCTTTCTGTTTCCTATGTCCCTAACCATGTTTGCACACACACCTAATGGTACTGCTTGTTGTGGCGAATTACCATTATTCCAGGGCCCTTCCAATTAAAGTGTGGTTTGTGAGTCAGAATCATGGTATTACTTGTTACAAATGCAGAATTTACATCCTCCTTTGCCCCTAGGACTACTGAATCAGAATCTGCATTTCAAACAAAGTGTCCATGAAAGTACTTAAAAATTTGATGTGCTTTTTTAGAGTGTTCAAGGGCTAAAAGCATGAGGCACTAGAAGCTCTCACCTGGTCAGGAAAGTCAATAAAATATTGCTTTAATGGAAAATTGGAGAAGAAATGCTTCTGTCAAATCCAGATGATTCTTCTGTATTCAGATAAATGGACATGACAGAGAAAGTTTACAATTTGAGAAAGTTCAGATGCTGGGATCCTTGCTGAATGAGAAACTAGGCTATGAAGTTTAATTAAATTGGCCAATCCCACGAGTCTTCCTAATTTTCTCCCCTGTGTTGACCTTCTATTTGCTCTGTCCCCACTAAAACTGAGCTTCATTCCTGAAAATGTGGACAATTTTATTTTCTTAATTTTGTACAGTTTAAAAACATAACATACTCAAAGATGCATAAATAAAAAGCTGAGTCTAATCCAGGGGGAATTACCCAGTTCTGATTCACATCCTATTAACCACAGGGAAAAGCCTGCACCCGTGCTGGTAAAGAACTCACAGGAAGAGGATTTTGAACTAAGTAGAATATGAATCAGGCTCAGGGAAATCCCAGGAGCTAGAATTGAGAGTGCTGAAAGGAGCCAGTTAAGATTTTGTCCTGAGATAACAAGTGCCATGTATAACAAGAATGGTCGGGGGAAAAAGACATACTGTATGCCAAAGCAATAGGTCAGACTTGTGTAATGTGATAAGACAATAGGGTACCCTGCCCACCTTGTATTTACTAGGGCTTAAACTGCTACCTCAGAGCACAGGAAAAGGAGAAGGTAATAAGTATCAACTCATCCACTCTGCTTCTAGCTGGGTAAGGCAAAGAAAGTTTATGGGATAGGAAAGATGAAATCAATGCAAACTTTTAAAAAAATTGTTATAGGCAGCTGAGTTAGCTAGAAATATTATAGGCAGTCAGACAGGGCCAGGCCCTCAAAGGAGCCAGTATGAAAAACAAGATACCTTGCAAATGGAGATGTATTTGCTGCGGGCCAGACCTCAAGACAAAGGACAAAACAAATGCACCACATACCTCCCTAGATATGGACATCAGGGATTGATATTCTGAATAGGTAGCAATCACTTTGAAAAAGCCAGGAAGAGTCACTAGCCCAACCCCCTACAGGAAAAGCCCCTGTTCTGTATTCGTACCCGCTTGCTATGTGACTCACTTGCCCATTTGATCCCAATTTAATCAATTTTACCTGAACATTTATACTTGTAATCTTATTGACTGACCATGGTTTCATCCCACCTCATGCTCAGCTTGTAATTTCCCATTTTCCCCTATCTTCGACCTGTCTCACCTTGTGGTTTTGCTCTATAAATTCCCTGGGAAGGGCAAATTCCTTGGCAACCCACTTGGACCCTCTTTTGTCCCTCTCTTGGACAGAAGTTTTCTTTTCCTCAATAAATATATTCTCCTCTTAATCTCCATTGTTCCTAAAATTCATTCTTCGATTTCAGAAAGCATGAACTCATCCCAGATATTGTTCAGGTTAGGAGTTTCTATTCCCTTGTATCATTTTGGAGGTTCCACTGAGATCGTTGGATGGAGGTAACAGTTTGCTTTTGTTTCATAGACTCTGGATTGGGACTCATTTAGGTAACAAATTTTTATGTTTCAAATTTTGTTATGCTTTTGCCTGTTGGTTATAATTGCTTATGCTTTGTCTCTTATATAGTTTTGTTAAAATATTGACAAATCTAAGTTAACAACATGGGAAGGTTATAAGGTTATGATATTTCTTTAATGAGACATTTTATTAATGTTTTATTCTGGCATATGTTGCATTTAAACTGGTTGCTAAATGTACTGATTTTCCTTGCTTGACTTTACTTAGCTAGGGAGGGTAATGTCAGAATGCTCCTAGTGGACTTAAACTTTGTAAAATGGGTCTTTTAAAATCTAACTCAGACTTAGAAAATATACATGCCTATATAATAAACCACTTTGTACTTTTCTTTTTAGAGGCATGTAAAATTAGAAAAAGAACTCTAGACTGTTCCAACTAAGTTAAGCCCATAGATGATGAGCGTTTGTTAACACTGAAGCCAGAGAAGTCACCTTAGATAAAGAACATGTACCCCGTCTCTGGGTCAGATGAGATATAGGAATTTTGCCCATCCAGGAGACCACACATAAAATCCATGTCCCAGCTTAGTGTTCTGGGCAGGTCTGCCTTGGGAAGCTGAACCTGAGACACAGTGGAGAGAACCAACTTCTGGGTGACACTGGAAGGAAGTATCTCCAAAGGCAACACACTTCTGTGACCCAAAATATATTTAGTCTAAGGGAGGATCTCCAACCTTTCCTCTTCTCCTAGGTCTAGTGCTAGGTAACTTTGTTCAGGCTTTTAACTATCCCTTGTAGAACTTTGACAAATAGGGATTACTCTGCCAGCTAGTCAAATGCTCTTAGAGCAGCTGCCACTCTTTAAAGGTTTCCCCAGCATCTCTTTGGTGAATCCCTATTGAAGCCAATGACCAATGGAATGTTGACCAGAGAGACAGCTGGATTCCTTTCTGGAGACTGATCTCTGGTTGTGTGGGCCAATAGAAACTGAGAGCAACTGAGGAGTCATGGCCAGGGCTACTCTCTGGTGGATACCAAAGGCTCCTTGGTGGAAACTGACTCCTGACCACTGAAAAATCTCCACTTATCTATCATACTTATCTCTCTCTGCCAGTAGACTAGGAATTCTCCATAAGCTTTTCAGTCTAGCCACTTAACTATCCCACCCTTCAGAAACTAGGCTCAGGCAACTTGCAACAATTTGCATTTCACAGAGGCTAGCAGGGAAGTGATTCACATTTGTGCCTTACATATGCTAACTAAGAGCAAAAAGAGATTCTTGTCAGCCTTAACTAACGTGCCTTTAGTAATATTTAAATGTGATTACCAGGTGGTAAATATAAGCTTAACCTGTGAGCTTCAAAATTTAAATAAAACATAGTCTTGTCCTGTTACTAGGAAAGGTTGCCTTGGTAATTAGATAGGTGACATGAGTGTCTTTGGAGATTTCTTTGTCCTAGGGCCCAGGGTGGAATTTCTCAGGTTAATTATCTCTTATCTATCACCAAAGGTGATCTCTTTCAAACAAAAGTTGATCTACTTCTAACTCACCTTTTTATACATGGCCTCTTAAAAAAAATTTTTATCAGATTAATAGTATCCTTCAGTTATTATTGGCTGATCAGGTCCACAACCTCTCAAATAAGTACAGCAAAAGCTAAATAAAAGGAGACAAATAGAATTATTTCAGGGTTCTAGAAGAATCAAAGCCCTCTTACAGAGTTCAAGGATTCTCTCAGGGCTAAGACCTTCTCTGGGTGGTCCATGTTTTTTTTAGTTATCAGAAGAAAGGAGAGGAGTAGTCAAGAAGGGTAAAATCACTCCAGGACTTCTCCAAGCATGGTATTAAATTGTTACGGCAAAATTCAGGCTGTATTCCGCAAGAGACCAAAGAACTTTATGAGTACAGACAAAGTTTTAATTTAGACCGATCACCTCTCATTCTGACTTGCAAGTCAGGGATGTGGGCATGGACCTGCCTTTGTTTCCAGCTTATATACGTTTTTTGTTTCCATGGTAACAGATTGGAATGTTGTAGCCCTGGCCACATGTTGTTTCCTTGTGCTACGTAACTGGGTCAGGCTCCAGTCATGAGCCCAACCACAATGATATATACTTTCTGCTCTCTGTTCTATATGTCCCCCTTTAGATAACCATACATTTCCTTTATGGTTACAATGTTTATCTAGGGCCAGGGAAAGGATGAAACAACCCAGGCAAGGTCATAGGTAGTTATTTAGGCCCTGGCATTCTTTGTCTTTGGAGAAGCTTTCCAGAGCTAAGTCAGGACGGCAAAGTTAACTCTTTACAACCTCTCCGGGATGTTTCTCAAGACACATTTTGAGGCTTGTATTAAGGCTAGAATTATTCTATCTTAAAATGATATGCTAAGAGTCACTCTCCCCTACAGAATTAATCCACCCAGGAGTGAGAGGCTATAGTCTTTATCCAGCTGAGATCAGATCTAAGTGTCCTTGTTGTGATCTTGTGTTATCCTTTGAGGATTTCCAGCTTCATCTGCCATTACAGGCCTTAATAGGGATTAGTGATTCACATTTAGAGAACACGAACTCATCCCAGATGTTGTTCAGGTTGGGAGTTTCTATTCCCCTGTATCAAAGTCATTTCAATCACATGTTTATACATTTTCCATGAACATGAAAACCTATTCCTGTTTCAGAAGGGAATTGTTAGCACCTGTCTAGAAATTCTAATCATACAAATGGTGTTCAGAGTTTCACAGTTGCTGCCTTAAGGGGAAATTCTTAACCATTTCTACCTTTTCCTTGTGTGCTTTTTCCTCAAGATTCATTTCAAAATTGCTTACCTACTGACAGCACACTGTACAAATTTCTTTGCACACCAATCATTATGCTAAACAGCATATCATGGAGACATTTCCACTCAAATATGTACAAAACTGCCTCATTATTTTTTGGATCTTTGCAGTGGTCTGTTGGATGGTTAAATATTACCATAACTTATTTAGCCCATCCTCAATTGGTATACAATGAGGGTTTCAATTCTTCTATTTAACATCCCTGTGTGTATCAAATAGACAACACAGCATCATAATTAAGGATAAAGACTGTAGAGATAAATGTGTAGCACTGAAAGACCAACTTTCCACATCATGAGTTTCTAGGGGAAGTGACTACTTCTCTGTGTTTTCTGATGTGTGGTAAGCAATGTTCAAGGGTGAGCTACTTTCTTCGGGGTAGCATATCTCTAGGATAAATTTCTGGAAGTGGAATCATTATGCCAAAGAGTATGTATATTCACAACTGTAATACATATCGTGTTACCCTTCATTGGTTTTATGACTCATTCAAAGTATAAGTATACCTCTTCTCCCTAATTTCCTTGAGTATGTTGGTAAATAGATATTTGTTTTTTCCTTCTATTTACTAGCGAGTTAAAAGGCTGTCCACCAATAAAGCTTAGAAAAGACGGCAGAAAAATGGAAAGGTGAGGAATAGGATTAAAATAACATGTTTTCCATTTTTCTGAGGTATATCTTTATCATTACAAAAAGAGTTAAATATCACTCAATTTTCATTCACCTAGATTTATCCACTGAGATTCCAGTGAAGCCTTAGAATCCTGTCCTATGTTGCAAAGGCTTTATGGTCCTTTTCTCCTATTTCTGTTTTTTCCTTTTCTACCACAGGAAAGGACTATTATTTCCAATTGCCTGAAACTTAGGAGAGACCATGTGACTTCTTGGTGGAACTACCAAGGAGGTAAACCTTACGCTCCCTTTCCTGGGCCTACCTCCGAAATACTCCACGTCATCTTCTACTTGCTTTGGGATTTGCTCCCGTATTTCCTTTTAATCTGTGAACTAAAATAGTTGTTTTTTTCTTTTTTAAAAGATTAAATTACTTTAACTCAGCTATTTTTAAACACATGGTAGAAAACTGAAACAAGATATAGAGATATAAATAAAAAGGACAAATCTCTTTTCTTGTTAGATCCCTTACATCTCTTATCCCATCCCTCTCAGGTTAATGACTCCCAACTGTTTTATATGTGCTTTTCAGAAAATGCCTATGTCTGTGTGTGGTCACACAGATAAACTCCAGATGGAAAACACGTGGAACTCTGCTAACATATTCTCTAACAGTTTTGTTTTTTCCCTTAACAATATATCTTGAACTTTTTTCTTGACTACAGAATATAGATCTATATATTTCAAATGACTGCACCATGACTTATTGCATAGATCTAAGAACTTTATTCAATTTTAGAGTCAATCAATTTGCTTTGATTTTAGAGTCATGTTAGAATATAAGCATTAAATCCTTCTCCGACTCCCATTGAGGAGCCCAAGGTGCTAAATTCAGTAGAAGTTACAACAGGAAGCACTACGTATAGAAAAACAAAATCAGATAACCAAGTCTTTCTCTAAAACTTGCCAAAGACCAGCATTTCCAAAATTTATTCTTAAAAATCTACCATGTGCCAGAACTATGCTAGGTATTATCTAACATAATATTCATAAACAAAATTAATAATGTGTTAAAACTAACATAGAATAGAGAAAAATGATTTTCCTATTCTCTCTGCAGAGCCACACTCTTCCTATGATAAACTCCATATTTTTAACATGAAGAGGTAGGAAGGTACAATTTTATTAATGTATTAGGGATTTCTGCTAAATGAATACATTTTATCTAAGGGTAACTATCTAAGACAATGGATCTATTCATTTGCTTCATTGTAGCAGCTATTTTCTTTTTTCTGTATATCCCATAGCTTTATGCTTTAGACCTTAAATGTACACAATAAAATTTATTACAAAAAAGGTTAGGATGGTAGTAGAGATTTTCAGTAGTCTTTTATTCTCCAGTACTGGTGATGACCTACTGTGGCAATGCAAAGTTCTCACAGTATAACTTGTAACAACTGAATTTGTAATCCCAGTACTCTGGGAGGCTGAGGCAGGAAGATTACAAGTTTGAGCCCAGACTGGGATATATCTCTCTCTCTCTCTCTCTATATATATCTATATCTATGTATCTATATCTATATCATCTATATCTATATATCTATCTCGTATGTTTTCTCACACATCTGGAATGTAGAATAAAACTCCAAGACAACCTTCAAGTAGTAAGGGGCTACTAGGGAAAGATTAAGAGAGGGAGAGAGAAAGATATGAGAGGGTAGTAGTGAGGGGAGGATATATTCAATATATATTCAATCTCCAGGACCAAGCATACATACACACATTATAACAACTGAAAAAGAAAGAAATTTTGAATAGTGCATGTGAAGTGGCAACTGTCTTGCTCCATTCTGGCTGCTATAACAAAATACTTTAGACTAAGTAGCTTATAAACAATATAAATTTATTTCTGTTGGTTCTGGAGGTTGAGAAGCCAAGATCAAAATAGATATCTGGTGAGGTATTTAGTGAGGGCATATTTCCTCATAGATATGGCATTCTCTTGCTAAATCTCACATGAAGGAAGGAGAAAGAGCTTCCTTGAGGACTGGGGATTTAGCTCAGTGGCAAAGCGCCTGCCTGGCAAGCGCAAGGTCATGAGTTCGGTTCCCGGTACCGGAGAAAAACCAAAACAAAACAAAACAAAACAAAACAAAAAACCCAAAAACAAATAAAAAAGAGCTTCCTTGGGCTTTATAAGGCTACTAATATCCTTCAAGAAGGATCTACCATCACTCCTAAGCACCTCCTAAAAGGTCACTCCCCCTAATATCATTACCTTGGGGATTAGGATTTTACCACAGGTATTTGTGAGGGGAGGGCACAAACACTTAGGCCATAGCAGCAGGGATTGCTGCTGACTATGCTCTAATTGTCATGTAATGGTCCTCAGGAGTGAGGGTCATGTGTCCCTAGATTGTAGAGATTGATGTTTTCTGTTCTCAGGCAAAGCACATTTAATTCTGTGTAGAGATAGCATGTTTATTCAACTTCAAGATTTTCAGTGTCTTTTGTCTCTCACTGGATAAAATGTTCATGATCTAACATGTTGCATTAATGTAATAAAATACTCTAAGGTATGGTTTTCAATTCAGGTGATGAATTAGAATCACACAGGGAACTTAAAAAACACAAACCTCGATCAATTAAATTGGAATCTCTGATAGTGGACTCTAAATATTGGTACTGTATTTCTTAAAAGAACCCCAGGTGGTTTTAATGTACAGTGAAGGCTTAGTTGTCACCAATCAGTTCAGGGTTCTTTTGCTCCATTCAGATAGAAATCATGAACTGGCAAAGTGCAGCTCTGTTAGTGGCCACGATGCCACCAGTTGACACTGCCTGTTGCCGGTCTCCGCAACTGCTGGCTCCCTCAGGTCAATGCTGGCTAGGTGCTGTCAGTCAACTCTACTGGGTGCTGGTCTCTTTGTCAGTTGCTTGTCTCTAGAGGTTGTCTGGCCTAACAGAGCATAATGTTTGTAGATTTGCCTTTTAAAACAAATGGTCTGTCCACACTCCTCAGGATAAGATCTCTGTAAGGACCCTCCAAGTCCATAGTATCCAAGAAATAAACCACCAGATTTACAGGACTACTGGAGTAAGGTTTTATTTAAACAGGACCTGTGGTGCAGCACAGGAGGTGAATACACCAGAAAGATTGCTCCTGAACTAACCTGAAAATATGAGAGGCTTGCTTCTTAGTTGGCCATAGCAGGCCTGTGATTGGTCTAAATTTGAGCTTGCTGATTGGTCCAAAGTCAATTCTCCTGCTTGGTTCAAATTTAAAAAAGACATCCAGAACAGCTGTCTTACTGATTTTTCTCATTGCTGAGACAAAATACCCACACCCAAAGTTAAAGGAGGAAAGTTTATTTTGGCTCACAGCTTGTAGATGTTTTAGTCCATAACTGGCTGGTTCCAAGGCAGGGTGGCATGACAAAGGGGCATTGCAGAGGAGAAAGACTGTATGCCATGGCAGGGCAAGCAAAAGGCAGCAAGCAGCAAGTGACACATCAGCAGCAGAAGCAGCAGAGTCACTGGCGCAGGAATCCAGATGGTGGCTTTTGAGAATTCACCTGCTTAGAACCAAGGCACCGAGGCAATAGGCACCCTGGTTACATTTCAGATCAATGGCATTTAATCACAGTTATGTCATTTTCTTTTTCTTTTCTTTTTTTTTTTTTTTTGGTTTTCTTCCAGTACCGGGAATTGAACTCATGACCTTGCACTTGCCAGGCAGGTGCTGTGCCACTAAGATAAATCCCCAGCCCCTACAGTTATGTGATTAAACCTGTGGTTTGAAAGATCTCTAATTTCTAAATTAGAGGATTTTGTGTGATTAGTAGTGATTCTAAATATGAGTCTAGATTTGGACTGATTCCACTGAAATGATTTAGAAATTAGAGGATGCAGCATGGAATAATAGGCAATCACTGGGTTAAGAATGTAAGCTCTAGATCAGACAGAGTTGGATTTGAATTCTGGCTCTGTGGTTTGTTAGCTGCGCAGTTTTGAGAATGTTGTTTTATCTCTACAAGCCTCTGTCCTGCATATAAATGACAATAGTAACACCAGCATCATATATTATTGTAAGAGATAATAAAATAATAAACACAGTGGTTTGGCACTGGGAAGCACTCAACAATGGGTGTGTCCATTGTTACTACTTGTAGTAGAGTTGTCCACTTATTGTATGATGACTGACTTTTCTGCAACTTGGTTTATTGAAATATTTATTTAAGGCAGCTTACCCCATACAACTTATAAAGACCAATATGAATCACACACTCTCTAGAATATAGTTTTAAGAATCTTAAATTAATATTTAAGGAGAAAATTTCTTATTTATTTTGTGGTGGAGTGAGTTGCTATCATCCAGTCTTCCCAGGCATGACAGTTGTTTGGTTCAATTTAATAAGTAGTTGTTAGGGTTTTTTTGTTTGTTTGGTTTTTTACTTTGCCTTTTTGAGACAGGGTCTCGCTATGCAGTTCAGACTGGACTTAAGTTCACTTTGTAGCCCAGGCTGGTCTCGAACTCACAACAATCCTCCTGCCTCAGCCTCCCCAATGCTTGGATTACAGGCGTGCACCACCACACCCAGTTTAACAAGTAGTTAAACAAAAATAAGGACTTCTATATAGTTAAAATGGTGCTAAATTCTATCCTTTTTTAATCATTAAAATGTTTTTCATAGTATTGAAGCCTGTGGAAGAGAAAAGGAAGTCCTGGTAAAGTTATTTCTGTTTTAGTTTTTCAACAACTCTCTGTAGAGATTTTAATTAATTATGTTTTTGAAATAACAATGGTGGGAGGAATACCAGGTATGGGAGAGGGGAGGCAAGAGGGAGGCGGAGCAGAAGGCAAAAGAATGGAACATTTTTGCCGAGTTCTGCAGGACTGGAGTTGAAAATCTAGGTCACACGACCTTTTGGAGGTTGCTGTGGTTTTAGAAGTATAGGGAAAGCACTGTCTTAGTTTGAATCTGATACTAGAAGAAAGAAGAAGATTATTACTATGGGAACCATAAGCAGATGATAAACTGTTAAAACAATCTTGATAAAGAGAAAATATGAGTCCCATACATCAGGCACTCATGGACCCCTCTTTTGGCTTTGTTCTGGGTTTTGTCTTTTCCTTAGAGGTGAAAAAGAACTTTTATATGCAAATAGATACCCACTATTTGTTTATTATTCTGCTAAACTCCAGAGTTACATGAACTGAAAGTATCTTAAATATATACCCTTAATGTTGCAGCCTGTTTCTAAGTTCTTTCTTCAGCTTCTATAAATCTTACTCATTTGTTTTCTGGTAAGGCAAAGAGGCACCCCCTCTGTGAGGCATATTAGAGAGTATAGCTGTATGAGATAATAACATTTATAAGTCTCCTTCCTCTATATATTTATTGTTTATTATTTGAAAGGTCCAAGTATGAGCTTTTAAATAAAAATTTGTCAAATTCAATTCAAATATGGTAGAGAAATACCCAATTCTATTTGTGAATGAATTTGTAGAGAGGGAAAGTATAGGGAAGAAATTTCTCCCTCTGGTAAAAGAAGTATTTCTTTCGGATTGGAAGATCATCTTAAGGGTTTTGCATAATCCTAGAATTATGCTACAACAGTCAACATTGTTGTTCTCTATTATTTCTTCCTTAAGCAGGTCATTGAAAAGAAAAGTTTGTGTTAATATCATTTGGATAATTTTTCATGCATATATATTCACATTATCCCCATATTTTCAGTTAATAACTCTATATGAATTTTTACATTTCATATTGGTTCATTTATCATATTTTCCTCCCCTTCCTTTTCCTTTTCTTCTTCCTGTAGGTCATAAAGCATTTATTTGAAAATTGTTTTTGGATTGCCTTATTTTCTCTTTATCAAGATGCAAAATTGTTCTAATTTGTTTTCCAACCTCTATTGGTGTTCTTTATGTGCAGTGAAAGTGTAATACATAGGCTTATTTTTACTAGGGAATTTTAGTATTATTTTATTCTCATATGTGAAGATTCACTTCTCCAAAAATAATATTTTAAAATTTGACTTCTGTCAGCTCCATGAAGCTTTCAGTCCTAAATCAGGTCAAATTCAGGTAGAAGCTGACTGTCTCCTTTTCTGATGACTAGTTTGGTTCTATTTCTGCCTGGAAGATGGTTTCTGTTTTGTTTTTCATTTAAAAACTTTACGTAGGTAAAAGCCTGGACAGTGATAATAGCTTTATGTGTTCTTTTAATGTTCTCTTTGTATAGGGGAGAGCTCTATCTTGATTCTAGTTATCTGGCACTGAGCATTTTGCTGGTCTGTTATCCTCTGTGATTCACTTTGAATTCTCATTTTCCCAAAGGAATATCACTCCAGCTATCTCTTTTGCTCCTGCTTGAAGGCCCAGAAGTTAGTAGATTTTACTCTTATTCATTAGTGTGGTATTCAGTCCTGCTTTTCTGTGACAATGACATTTTATTACATTTAAGAATTTTAAAAATTAATTATTACTGTACACTCAGAGCAGAAAGGCCCCTGTATGTGTGTCTGTGTGCACATGTGTGCATTTGTGAGTCAGCCATATCCTCCAGCTTCATCTTACTAGGATATTTCTTCTTGATAATTTAATAGATTTTTCTCATATAGAAGGAAGACAACATTTTTACTATCAATCTGTTACAAACATTTTGCTCAGTCTTTTGATGTTGTATATTGTATTTTTTTATTTTAAAGAGAATACAAAACACTAATAAAATAACAACAACATAGACAAAAACATTGTATTTCTAACACCAAATTATTTTCTTTCAATTTTATTCTTTTTTAATCAGTACATATTTGTAGTACACAACGATTACATTTATCATGGGGCAGTTCATACATTTACATAACACATCTTAATGCTATTCTTGTCCCTTTTCCTTCTCATCCCTCCCTGGTCCCTCCAACTCTTGGTCCCCTTCACATTTGCAAAAGCCCTCTTTCCATTCTTTCAGTTCCTTTCTTCATCCTTTTTCCCTTCCTCTCTCTCTCCCTCCATCTACTATTTCCCTTGTCACTTGAAAAAGACCTTCCTACTTCCTGTTATCTACCTTTTATTTCGCTCTTTATTTATATTTTGGGTTTCTCATAAAAGAGAAATCATACAATATTTAAACACAAGTGTTTGATGTATTTCACCTAAAATTATGATCTTGAGGTGCATTCATTTACCTACAGATTTCTCAAGTTTATCCTTATTTATGGCAGAGTAGTGCTTCTGTGTGTATAAATACCGTTTTCTATATCCATTTATCAGTCGATGGACATATAAACTTCTTCCAAGATTTTGCTATTACAAACTGTGCTGCTATAATTATGGGTATGCATGCATCGTCGTAATGACTTTAATGACTTTAATTCTTTTTGGGAAGATACATAGAAGGGGAATAGCTAGGCCAAACGGAAATTTTAGTTTTAGTTTTTTGAGGAATCTCCATACTAACCTCTATAGTAGTTGTACTACTTTACATTTGCAACAAAAATATAGAAGGGTTCTTTTTCCACTGCTGCTACTCTAGAATTTGTTATTTGATATCTTGATGGTAGCCATTCAATCTAGAGTAGAATGGAATCTGTGTTGTTTTAACTTGCATTTCTATAATGGCCAGTGATATTGAACATTTTTTCATGTATTTATTGACCATCTCTCCTTCTTATTTTGAGAAGTGTCTCAGAAGTTGAGTCTTTTATTTGAGAGGAAGTCTATTCTTTGAGTTCTTCATGTATTTTAGATGTTAGAGCATTGTTGGAAGAGTAGCTTATAAAAATTTTCCCCCATTCTTTAGATTCTCACATATTCTATTTGTGGTTTCCTTTCATGTACAGAAGCTTTTTTTTTTTTTAATTTTAAAAATAAAAGGAGGAAAACATTAACAGACAGACAACATTTTACAACATAGCAAAAGAACAGTACAGACAATACGGAGTTACAAACAAAGTAGTAGGGAATTAACAATGGTCGTTGTATTACATATTGATATCTTCAAAGTGGCTTCTCATGAAAACAGATGTAGAAATGCAGTACTGACCAACCAAAGACTCATTGACAGTTTCTTTCAGCATAGAAATAGAAGACAGAAGAACAACCATGTTAACTATCCTGT